>NC_053168.1:69909032-70209032 GCF_016835505.1 Polypterus senegalus | reverse complement strand
CGGGATCCCCTCGAGGTTGCTGGATATCATGGCTGGCCTGTACACTGGTACTGTGAGTGCTGTGCAGAGTGGAGGCAGGACCTCTGCATTTTTCACAGTTGATTCTGGGGTTCGTCAGAGGTGTGTTCTTGCTCCTACTCTGTTCAATGCTTGTATGGACTGGGTGTTGGGCAGAATCGTGAGGTATAGCGGCTGTGGGGCATCTGTTGGTGAAGAAAGATTCACAGATCTTGACTTTGCTGACGATGCTGTGATCTTCACGGAGTCAATAGAGGCTCTGATCGTGGCGCTCGAGAGACTGAGTGAGGAGTCTGAGTGTCTGGGCTTGCAAGTGTCCTGATAAAAACTAAGATCCAGGCCTTTAATGACGTCTTGGGCACAGCCATCAGCAGTGTGTCTGTTTGCGGAGAGAGTGTTGACCCTGCTGAGAGGTTTACTTAACTTGGCAGTGACATGCATGTCTCTGTTGACTCTTTTTATGA
Organism: Polypterus senegalus; assembly: GCF_016835505.1. NCBI lineage: Eukaryota > Metazoa > Chordata > Cladistia > Polypteriformes > Polypteridae > Polypterus > Polypterus senegalus. The sequence goes on along the minus strand of NC_053168.1, from coordinate 70,208,550 downwards.
AGTCAGTAGACGGATTGGGAGAGCATGGGGGGTCATGAAGTCACTGGAAAGGGGTGTGTAGCACTCCCAATATCTATACAAAAGGACGAAGGTCCAAGTCTTTAGAGTCCTGGTGCTTTTTGTCTTGCTATATGTTTGCGAGACATGGACGCTATCCAGTAACCTTAGATAAAGACTAGACTCCTTTGGTACTGTGTCTCTCCGGAAAATCCTTGGGTACCATTGGTTTGACTTTGTGTCGAATGAGCGGTTGCTCATGGAGTCCCAAATGAGGCACATTACCTGCATTGTGAGGGAGCGTCAGTTACGGCACTACGGTCATTTGGCGCATTTCCCCAAGGGTGATCCAGCTCGTAAGATCCTCATTGTTGGGGACCTGAGGGGTTGGACCAGGCCAAGGGGTCGCCCTGTAACACCTGGCTACGGCAGATAGAGGGTCATTTCCGAAGGGTGGGTCTGCCTGGGGGGTTGCAAACCGGAATCCTGAGTTGTTTCGCTGTGTAGTAGGTGCGGCAACGCACTGTACCGGTACATGCTCCCCAACTAGACTTGACTTGACTTGTATATAGCACAGAGCAAATGACTAACAAAGATGTGTTATTTTTGATAACAGTGATATTCATTCAAATGGAGACACCTATATAAGCACTAGAAGTGTCATCTAATGAGCAGAATATCGTTTTCTGATAGGGTGCTCTTGATCCATTTTTGGAGCAGAATTAACTCACATGAAGTACAAAGTATGAAAAAGGTTAAAGAAATTAATAATATAAGTAATTGAAGTGTGAAGAGAAACACAAGTGATAACTGCCCATCTGGGCCTAACTAAACAATAATTTCACCCCCTTATATATTAGACATAACCAAATATTCTCCCTACTTTGTCTCAATTTCTTCCACTATTTGAGCCTTTATCCACCTTTTACATCAACTTTCAACCTCAATGGAGTGATAAAGATGTTGCTTTATAGGACCACTTCCATGTTAAACCCAGAAAATACTTTTTGGATCCCATATGATGTGTAGATGACCTAAGGCTGTAGCGGACTACATATAACATAGTGGGGGCTCCCTGCTGCCAGCAGTTTTATTTTGTGTTGAACAGCACTTTTTACATTACAACTAGTTCTCAGTCTTTCAGTTGTGTTACTATCCCCAACTGATGAAGGTCCAATTGCCAATTATTGCCAATAGCAAGTATATTTATTGAAACGTGAGCTACCACTTCACTACACACAGACACAGCAAACGTGTAGTGATATTATCGGTCATCCTGCCTTCTTCAGTTCAGGAAGAGATAGTCCTTCTCGGCCCCACAGCTGCAGATCTGTGTTTGGATTAAGGTGATCCTGGTGAGGGGAAGAGACAGAAAAGAAAACGTGGGCCAAGTCAGTGGCCAGATTAAAGTGCTCCCCTTATCAGCCATTGGCTGATGGACACGTTGTGCAGCAGGGCTGTTGACTCGTAGTTGCCTCAGTGAACCTCCCATTGTCTTGCAACAGACAAGCAACCTTTGACAAATAAAATTGGCTAATAATCTTTCTCAAGGTAAAAAAAAAAAAAGCTCTGCCATGATTTGTCCTTATTTCAGCTTTTACACCAACAAAAGCTGAAATTTCAACAAAATGTTCCTATGTTTTATATTTACAAATACACACACCTATCATCTAAATACTGTCAAATATGTAAGCCTAATTCATCAGTCTGAACAGGCAGGTACCGAGAGGATGGCTAAGGGTGCTAAACAGTCCTTAAGTTTCTTTCCCTTGCTTATAGAATGGTGGTTAACACTCTGGAGGATGACTCATGTCACTTCCACCCCATACTTGAAAGACCCACCTCTTTAATAATCTACTGAAGGTGTTCACTTTGGAATCAACTTTGGAAAAGGATGGACTTCTCCCACAGAAAGAAGCTTCTTGTAGTTAGCCATAGCTCTTTTTAGTGTAAAGTCTTAGTCTAAGAAGCGTACTCACCTCTTTTTGTTGACCACACAGTGAACTGCCTTCCATTAAACAGGTTTTCCAAAACTGAATGTGGACGCATTCCCCAATCGCTCAATTAGCTTGTCCACTTGGGGCCTGGAATAATTTGGAGACTTGGTTGAGACGCCAAAAGTCGTTGCAAAATCTCCATGACCCATCGGGCTTGGAAACGAGAACAATGGGACTGGACCACGGGCTGTGACTTTCCTCAATGATGTCCATGTCCAACATATGCTGGACTTCTAACTCCACCTCTGCACATTTTGCCTCCGGGAGGTGATCACCCCATGGTCCGTCACAATGTCATGCTGAATCAGCAAGATGTGGCCGGGTTCCTCATTGACCACTTCCGGAACAGACAGGATGCAGACTCCAGTTTCTGTTGTTGGTGGGGACTCAAATTGGGACCGAGGTTGAGGACAGATGTTTTTGAGAAAAGGGAGTGGGTTCAGGCCGGAGTGTGGGAGTTCTTCCCTGTCCTTCCACGGCTTTATTAAATTGATGTGATATACCTGCTCGCTTGGTCGACGGATTGGTTGTTTCACCAAATAGTCAACGAGCCCTTTTCTCCGTTTAACTCTTTTAGGGCTATTTTTTTTTGTTTCTTTTCTCCCTGGGCTGAATATTTTTCCAAAAACTAACTTTTTTTTTTTTAAAGAACACAAAGCAATTGTTTAACATATCAAATGAACAAAAAATATTTACTTTTGACAAATGTTATTGTCTTGCATGTTGTATGAGCCTGCATACTATATGATTTCACATACTATGATTTCACATACATATCACATACATGTTACACAGCAAAGTCCTACAAAGTATGAAATTGCTCAAAGCAGCCAATTGCCAAAAGCCGTATTGTCACCTCTTTTCATCTGTCTGGCTTCAGCTGTGAAGCCATGTGTCTCCTGTTCACCCTCACTGTGCCACAAGCTCTAACTCCCCTGCTTTATAGCTCCATGAACAATTCTGGGCATGTATAAAAATTGTCCATGTACACAACATGATCCAAATGTTCATAGCCCTGAAGCAGCTCCAGCACAACCTGACTTGTCAAGGGACAGTTCTCTCTTTGAAAGAAATACTTTCCTGTATATGTAATTACTTTCAAGCAGAAACCAGTGTTTGCTTCTGCCAGTACAAAATCCTTTATTACATACTTTGTGGGCTTGTCTGGCATATATTGGCAGAAAAAAGGCATCACTTTTATTTTATCATAGATTCATGCACAGACAAATCACGGCCAGGCTGATAAATTTTTTATATGTTGGCTCCACAATGTCAAGCAGGGGCTGAACTTTATGCATAGGGTTATAGCCTGGCTTACCCCTTGGGATTTGCTTCGGTTTATTACAGAAGTAAATAAAACTTTGCAGCATCACGTACCTATCACGTGGCATAACCTGTCCAAAGCCACCATGGGACAAAGCACGTTTGGACCAATGCTCCCTTAAGTTACATTACCAGTCTAGTCCCATCTCCATTTGTAATGCCGCCACAACACCCTCCATCTTGTCTTTTGTTGTGGGTTTCCACTTTGAAAAACGAGAATGCGATGCAAGCGCAGCACGCGATTCAAAAAATTGCTCTGCATACCTCTTTTTATCTCATTTGACAGTAGCTGAAAAGTGGCATCAGGAGAGAGCAGCCTGAAGTAGTCCAGCGTCTGGTAATCTGTCGTGTCCAACAGCAAGCCATGCCATCTTGTGAAGTCCGGTAGCCAGTTCAGCACAGATCAATGTCTGGGTATTCCTCCCATGCGAACCTTGTCGTAGGGGCACTGGCTGTGCAAATGCGCTCAGCTGGCAGCCAGTCAGCTGGGGTGGCATCGGCTGGTGTCTGATCAGTTTATGTCGGCTTCTCACTCTCTTGTTCGATCTCCTGATTACTGTCAATAAAATCCGAGTCCGACTCAGCGATAATGCGCAAAACATCATCTGCCAAGTATTTTTTTTCCTGCACTCGCTTCGCTCCCTTGTGAAATGTCAATGCCATCTTGCCTTTGTTTACATTTGTTTACATTTCGCAACTCATACACACGCAAGGATTAGTTGCCAAGTCAAAGAGTCCAACATTCCTCCAAGTACAGACGGAATGCCTGTAATGTGACAGTGAGTTTTGTCGCCATTAACAGTTGATTGTCGCCCTCTATCCCATTTGTCGACATTTGCCCTCAACCCCTCCTGTCGACATCTGCCCTAACAGAGTTAACCTTGTACAGGCCTTGCTAATGAGCCAAGAGTTTAGAATGGGAAGTGGGCACGAGCACCATAACTCGGTCTCCCAGCTGAAACTCCTGTAGGGAGGTGTTTCTATTATAATTCCGTGCCTGCGCTGATTGAGCTTTTGTCATGTTTTCTTTTAGCAGGGGTCGGATTTTTGCCAATCTATTGAGTAACTGTGCAATATACTCTAAAATATTGGTGGAGGGAAGGGCCTCTCCTTCCTATCCTTCTTTTAGGATGTCGAAGATACCCCGTGGTTGCTGCCCGTACAATAATTCAAAAGGGGAAAACCCCGTGGAGGCTTGCGGAATCTCCTGGTAAGCAAAAAGTACAAGTGTTAGGAGCTGGTCCCAGTTCCTACCGTCCTCACTGACTGCTTTCGGTAGCATCTGTTTGATGGTCTGGTTAAACCTTTCCACCAACCCATTCGTCTGTGGGTGATAAACAGATGTCTTAAGATGCTTAATGTGGAGTGACTTGGCAATCTCCCTGAACGTATCCGACATAAAAGGTTTACTTTGGTCTGTAAGGACCTTCTTAAGTACACCTACTCGGGAAAAGAGCCCTACTAGAGTGTAATGTTCTTTGTATTAGCTGTTCGCAGGGGAACGGCCTCTGGGAATTGGTAGCATAGTTGACCATAACCAATATGCACTTATGGCCTCTTGTCAAGGGTTCTAAGGGGCCTAAGAGATCAACGATGATCCTTTCAAAGGGTGTATCAATAAGGGTAATAGGCACTAGAGGAGCACGGTCCCGCCTGGGTATCTGACGAAGACATTCTGGACAGGACTGACAAAATCATCGGACCTCCTCGTTTATTCCTGGTCAAAAGAACCGGAGTTTCACTCTCTCTCCAAGGTCTTCTTGGCCCTGAGATGGGCGCCTAGGAGGTGGGCGTGCACTAGCTCGCAGACCTGCCACCAGTAGGTTTGCAGTACCAACAGCAATGTCCTGACCTTGCCCTTGTGTTCTACTACACAATACAACAGATCATTTTTTAGCACAAATACTGGTCAGACATGAAAGTTCAAGTAAATAGATAGACAGTGTCATAAAAACGAGTCCAAGACATTATAAAGGTTTGGGGCAGCCACCCGTATATTGTTTTTCCCAGCTGCAAATGGGTTTTCTTATCAAAGAAACGATGTGCATCTCACAGAGTCCAAAACAGAGCTGACTGTAGTAGCCCAAGATGGAGGCTTTAAAGGTCTTGAGAGGAAGTGACGTCAAAGGGGCCGGAACCAGAAGTGACGTCATCAAAGGGGCCGGCTTCGGAAGTGACGTCATCAAAGGGGCTGGCTTCGGAAGTGACATCTTCAGAGGCGCCGGAACCTTGCAGGATTTCCCGGGAAAGGTCTGTAGGGAACTGAGAAAGACAATCAGTGCACTCTGCCCCCCCCCTTTTCGGATGTTTTATTACAATTACTCGAGCCCTTTAGCTGCCTCCTACTCACACGTGTGTGACAAGGCCCACCCCTCAGCCCAGACCCATCGGGTTGGGCGTCCTGCACCGAGAGGTTGTGGGCACGAGAGAGAGCATCAGCATTGGCATGGAGAGAACCCTTACGATGAATAAGCGAAAACTTGTAAGGTTGAAGGTCAAGAAACCACCTAGTAACCCGTGGTTTTGACTCCTTGTGAAAGCCCATCCACTGTAAAGGAGCATGATCCGTCACCAGAGTGAACTCCCGGCCCAAGAGGTAGTACCTCAACTGCGTAATCGCCCATTTGATCGCAAGGGCTTCTCTCTCCACCGCTGCATACCTGGTCTCTCGATCCAACAGTTTCCGGCTCAGGTACATGATGGAGTGTTCAACACCATCGACACTTTGGCTCAGCACTGCACCCAGGCCTGTGTCCGAAGCCTCCGTCTGGAGAATAAAAGGGAGAGAAAAATTAGGAGCTTTTAATATTGGTGCTGACGTAAGAGCCTGTTTTAAGTCACTAAATGCAGCGTCTGCCTTTTCAGTCCATACCACATGATTAGGAGCCCTCTTCTTTGTAAGATCAGTCAAGGGCGCCACTCTCTCTGAAAACCGAGGTACAAACTGGCGGTAGTACCTGGCCAACCCGAGAAAGGCTTGGACCTGCCTCTTGGTTTTCGGACGGGACCATTTAACAATGGCATCTATTTTTGAACACTGTGGTTTCACAGTACCCCGACCCACCAGGTAGCCCAAATATTTAGCTTCTTTCAATCCAAAGAAACATTTCTTGGGATTAATACGAAGCCCGGCTTCTCCTAGTGTCCGCAATACCGCAGTGACCTGCTGTACGTGTTCTTTCCATGTACTGGAATAGATGAGTACGTCATCCAGATAGGCAGCACTGTACGCATTATGGGGTTGGAGCACTTTGTCCACCAGACGCTGGAAAGTCGCAGGAGCCCCGTGTAACCCGAAAGGAAGAACACGATACTGCCAGTGTCCGCTAGGAGTGCTGAACGCGGTCTTGACCTTCCTGGAGTCCGTTAAAGGAATCTGCCAGTACCCCTTTGTCATGTCAAGCGTGGTCAAAAATTCAGCTTGTCCAAGTCTCTCGAGGAGGTCATCCACGTGAGGCATGGGATAAGCATCAAAAAGGGAGACCTGGTTAAGTCGACGGAAGTCATTGCAAAACCTCTAACTGCCGTCAGGCTTACTAACCAAGACAATTGGGCTGGACCAGGGACTAAAACTTTCCTCAATCACTCCTAGTTCCAGCATCCGCTTGATTTCCAGCTCCACTTCTGCTTTCTTTGCCTCAGGAAGTCTATAGGGCGCTCGGACTATAACCTCTGGTTCAGTCACTATGTCGTGTGCAATCAGGGAGGTCCGTCCGGGTTTTCACTCACCACCTCTGAGACGGACAGGATGGCTGATTCCAGCTCCCGTCTTTGTCTATACGTTAATTCCTCGCCGAAATTAAGGGTGTCTATATGAGCAAAGAATAAGCAGGGCTGAGCGGAGGAGGGATCTGGCTCCCTCTCCTTCCACGGCTTCAGCAAGTTCACATGATAAACCCGCTCAGCTGGTCTACGATTGGGTTGTTTCACCAAATAGTCGACCAACCCTTTTCTCTCCTTAATTTCATAAGGGCCTTGCCAATGGGCGAGTAATTTAGAATGAGAGGTGGGAATTAATACCATGACACGATCCCCCGGCTGGAATTCCCGGAGTGTCGTGCCACGATCGTAATAACGGGCCTGTGCTGCTTGTGCCTCTTCCATATGACTTTTTAAAATAGGTCGAATTTTTTCAAATCTATCGCGTAACTGAGCGATATATTCCAAAATATTTGTACAGGGAAGAGCTTCTCCTTCCCAACCTTCTTTCAAAATATCCAATATACCTCTCGGTTGTCGTCCATATAACAATTCAAAAGGAGAGAACCCCATAGAGGCTTGTGGGACTTCCCGATAGGCAAAGAGAACGAGGGGGAGGAGTTGATCCCAATTCCTCCCATCCCCGCTGACCACCTTGCGAAGCATCTGTTTGAGAGTCTGATTAAACCTCTCCACTAGACTGTCAGTTTGAGGATGATACACCGCGGTCTTTAAGTGCTTTATTTTCAGTAACTTGGCCGCTTCCCTGAACGTCTCCGAGGTAAAAGGTGTTCCTTGGTCCGTTAGGACTTCTTTAGGAATACCAACACACACAAATACTCCTACTTGTTCCCGTGCGATTGTTTTAGATGTAGCTGAGCACAAGGGAACAGCTTCTGGATATCGGATCACATAGTCCACGAGGACTAATATATATTTATGTCCTCGGGCTGAGGGCTCCAAGGGTCCTACAATATCGACCCCGATTCGTTCAAAGAGGACATTAATTAAGGGAAGCGGAACGAGAGGAGCACGGTCCTTCTTAGGAATTTGCCGCAATTGACATTCTGGACAAGAAATACAAAAACGGCGAACCTCCTCGTTAATTCCCAGCCAATAAAATCTGAGCTTAATCCGCTCTAAAGTTTTTTCGGAGCCTAAATGGCCTCCAAGGAGGTGGGCGTGAGCTAATTCACAAACCTGCTGTCGGTAAATTTGTGGAATTAACAACAGTTTCCGAACCTCCGCTCCATGTTCCGCGACCTGATATAATAGATCATTTTCTATTACAAAGTGAGGTCCTTGTGGCATGGGCTGATGTGTGCGTAGGCCGTTGACAAGGACTACTGCATTTTTTGCAAATTTTAGGGAGTCATCGTTCCGCTGCTCCCTTTTAAAAGAAGCCATTGTTTGTTTAAACTGAAAGTAAATGTCGGAGAGAGGGTCCGGTCTGACCTCAAGGGGAGGGGATTCAGGAATCTCCCCATCCTCCTCATGGGCTTCTGTATCTCTCTCCGCCGGCTGTGTGCACGGCGTGGAGACAACTTGAGACGAGCTATCCCCATCTACAACGAGGCCTAAGTTTTTATCAGAAGTAGTCAAAAGTTTACCGCATTTATTTTTTGACCAGTCCCGTCCTAGAATCGCTGAGAAGGGATAATTAGGGTGGATCGCCATGGGATGTTTTTTTAGCGTTCCTCCCTGACTCACTAAACACAGGGCGGTGTCGTACATCCGGAGGTCTCCGTGAATACATTTAATACTGCTCTTTTTTTTTAATTCTCTGTCCTGGTAAAACATATCGGCAATCAACAATGGAAATGTTGCTGCCGGAATCAAACAGGGCAAGGAGTTTATAGCCATTAATGACTACAAATCCTGTATTTGAACACGACAGGGGGTTGGCAAGAGCACACAAACCATCTCCCCCCCTTCCACCTACATCCCACCTCGCTCCCGGGTAGTTTGTACACCTGGTGGCCCGGGAACTCAGAAACAGGCTCCGATGTATGTGTAAGAGACTTCTTAAGTAGGACGTGATCTCCAGGAAATCCACTAGAGGGCCGTTCTGCTCTCCCAAAGTTTAAGACTGGCTTGGGTGTTTTCAAGAGCTTTATAAGCTCTTCCATTGAATGGAATTCACCTCAGTCTGGCTGGACAAAGTTTTTAGGTAGGCCTTTTAAAAAGAGGAGACAGGCTACCTGTTGCACTATCTGGCAAGTGGTTAATTCAAATGGCCTTAGCCACGCAGCCACCTGCTCCCAGAGGGTCATAGCCTGCTCCTGGACTGATCTCTCTGGATCAGGTGTCCAGTTTTTTATTATTTTCACCTGCTGGACTGGGGATAGCCCATATTTATCTGGGACCTCAGTCCCAATGGGCGGCTCAGCTCTCTCCTCCGAGAGAACATAATAAGCCCTTTTTGTTTCATCCCCAGAAACCAGCCTACGCCTGTATGTCCCTTTCACATTCTCCATTTGGTAAGTTATACGCCCGGGGTTGTATTTGAGGAGCGGAGCCTGTACTGAGTCCTTCCTGACCCCCAAACGCACCCCCAGAAACTCGGCCCTGGTACTTTCCTACCTGGTTCATCACCTGTCCGAGTCCCGGTTTCTTCTGGGACTTCATCCTGTCGGCAACGCCACTGTCATAAAAACGAGTCCAAGACATTATAAAGGTTTGGGGCAGCCACCCGTATATTGTTTTTCCCAGCTGCAAATGGGTTTTCTTATCAAAGAAACGATGTGCATCTCACAGAGTCCAAAACAGAACTGAGTATAGTAGCCCAAGATGGAGGCTTTAAAGGTCTTGAGAGGAAGTGACGTCAAAGGGACCGGAACCAGAAGTGACGTCATCAAAGGGGCTGGCTTCGGAAGTGACGTCTTCAGAGGCGCCGGAACCTTGCAGGATTTCCCGGGAAAGGTCTGTAGGGAACTGACAAAGACAGTCAGTGCACTCCGCCGCCCCCTGGTCGGATGTTTTATTACAATTACTCGAGCCCTTTAGCTGCCTCCTACTTGCACGTGTGTGACAATAGATAGATAGATCTTTATTGTCATTGTCACTTTTACAAAGTAACAACGAAATTGAAGGTGCAGTCGACTCAGTGTGAGGCAGGATTCCATTCCCTAATGGCAGATGTCAGCTCTTACCACAGATTTTCAATAGAATTGAGAGCAGGTTCATTGTTGGCCGGTTTAAAAGGCTCCATTTGTTTTCCTTTTCAACAGTTCTTGTGTGCTTTTGGATATGTGCTTTGGGTCTTTATCTTGCTGGGGAACCCATAATCTTTGACTCAAACCTAGTTTTCTTACACTGCATAGCACATTTTGCTCTAAAATACCTTGGTAATCCTCTGATTTCATGATTCCTGTGATATGGTCAAGGTCAGAGGCAGCAAAGAAGCTCCACTTCATTATAGATCCTGCAGCAAGCTTAACTTTGGGTAGGGTGTTTTTTCTTTATAAGCTTCATTTCACCATCTATAAACAACTTTGCTGGTGTGCATTGCCAAAAAGCTGTAATTTGTTTTTATCTGTCCACAGAACATTTTCCCAGAAGGATTTTTGTTTGTCCAGGTAGTCTCCTTTTGATGTCTTTTCTTCAGCAGTGGGTTCCTCCTTGGCCTTCACCCATAAAACCCTTCTTGGTTTAGTGTGTGGCTTATTGTATGTGTCAAAACCATAACTCAAGATTGTACTAGCTCAGCCTTTAGGTCTTTGGATGTTTTATGTGGTGTTTTTCCCACAGTTCGCACCAATCTTCGAAGAATTCTCTCATCAATTTTCCTCTTTCCTCCATGACCAGGGAGTTTGCTTAACAAACTTCTGAATAACATTACACACAGTTGAAACAGGGATACCAATGTCTTTAGCAGTCTTGCCTTTGATGATAATAGCATTTCTGATGTTCTCAGAGAGAGAGGTTTTTACCATTGTGAAACAGAAACAGAGAATAGCATGAGGTTTTTTAAAGCACTAAAGTCATCATTCATTGGCTATTTCAAATTGTGTGAGCACTAACAATTTATTGCAGGTGAATCTAATTTCCAATTTATTCCAGGTGGGTCAAATGTAATCGTTTTTTCACATTGATTTAAAGGGTGTCATGGTAATCTTGTTGTTGTTTCATCTTTTGCTGTTCAATATGAGAAAAATATGAGTGTCTATAGACCATAGCTGTTTCACTAGATTAATGTTTTTCTAGGAGATATTCTACATCCATCCATCCATTTTCTAACCCGCTGAATCCAAATACAGGGTCACGGGGGTCTGCTGGAGCCAATCCCAGCCAACACAGGGCACAAGGCAGGAACCAATCCTGGGCAGGGTGCCAACCCACCGCAGGACACACACAAACACACCCACACACACACCAAGGCCAATTTAGAATCGCCAATCCACCTAACCTGCATGTCTTTGGATTGCGGGAGGAAACCGGAGCGCCCGGAGGAAACCCACACAGACACGGGGAGAACCTGCAAACTCCACGCAGGGAGGACCCGGGAAGCGAACCCAGGTCTCCTAACTGCGAGGCAGCAGCGCTACCACTGCGCCACCCGATATTCTACATGTTTTACTTAAATTTCATGGGTGCCAAAAATGTTTACTAGGTTGTTTATATGCTGTGTATGCAGCATTTGTGATCTAATTAATGTGTAAGAAAGAAAGAATCTGAATATGGAGTTAATGCTGTGGTGATCTTATTCTTTAATTCCTATATGGATTTGTATTACAGAGTTACACTTACTAATATGCATTAAATACACCACAAAGCAATTTCAGAAAAATTTAAAAATTAATAAAATGTATTACTTATATTTGGTGGAAAACAGATAAGTGCTTTATCATACAACCCAAACAACCTGGATTTGGTTTTTGCATACTTGTTATCTTTATGTGTGACTTTATTCCAGGTACTCCAGATATTTCCTCTCAAATCCTTAGATTTTGCATTTTAGGTTTCTGGATTCCTAATTGCCCCTTTCATAAGTGAGAACAGTGTGTGAATTAGTGTAATCTGTGATGGACTGGAGGTCTGTTATCAGGGTTGATTACTGCCTTGCACCTGACACCTTGTACCAGAGTGATTTAGCACTCTGCAGCCTTGCGATAGACTAAGATAATTTCTTAGAGGGTTACATGGGTAGATTGTTATATAAACTTGTGTAAGAGATAATAATAACGTTGATGGTCATCATACTAAAGTCCACATGTGTCTGAAATAGAAACAAAGATCTAAACCAAAGAGTCTATTTGGTGCCATCCGGCGAAAAATCTGTAGGAGGACTTAACACTAGATTATTGTTAGTATAATGGCAAAATGTTTTCAGTTTAGGCTACAGCCTGCAATTTACTGATTAGATATGCCAGCTATTGGAATGTTAGCACTAAAGAAATCACTTTTAACTTTGGATAGTGCACTGTTCTTCAATGTATTTTGTAAGATGAGAAGACAAACTAATTTACCATCTATTGCCCTAGTATAGGGCTTCAATTTAGTGAAGAGCAATATATAAGAATAATACTAAATTATTCTTATATATTGCTCTTCACTAAACTGAGCTCAATGAAATTACACAGAATAACAAATAACAAAACAGCTGCAATTACAAATAACAAACATAGATGAACATTTAAACACATTTTCCATATTAAAGTACACATTTTTAAAGGAACAATAATAGATAGGTAGATAGATAGATAGTACTTTATTTGTCACTAGAGGTAAATTTAGTTTGTTTACAAAATCTCAATAAATATTTTAACAAACACCAGTCCTCCTCAAATACATACAATAATTACATAAAAACAGTAAAACTTATGATTTGGCTAAAGATAAGAGAACAATCACAGTGAAATATTATAAATGCATATTGTCATCATTATGAAGGAGCCCAAGTAGTGTTTCTTGATACTTGTGCTGAATAATAAATTGGCTGGAAATACTCATTGTTCATGTGTCAGTGAGGGGATATGCACCATTGTTCATAAAGGCCATCAGTTTTCATTCACTTCTTCGCTACTACTTCCATGGAGTCCATAGTGCATCTTATAACTGCCTCTCCTGACCACACTAAGGAAACTGAACTGGCCATCACAAAGTTATAGAATATGGAAAGGATGTTACTACCCACATTAAAGGAACACAGTCTCCAAAGAAAAAAATAGTCTTATATAGTTACTCTGTTTTATGAGAGTAGTTCAGCCTGAAATCGATGTGGATACCAGTACTTTGGTGTGTTTTTTGCTGACATTAAGTTGCAAACAATTCTCTTTGCACCAAGAAACAAAGTTCTCCACCTGCCTTATATTCTGTCTCATACCCCTTGTGAATACACCTCATTAGTGCAGAATCATGATCTGGCGTTATGTTTATAATCCAAAGTGTACAGGGTGATGAGAAGGGGAAACATAATTGTTCATTGTGATGCTCAACTGTTGCTCACATCCATATCAGAGGCATCGTTCATTAGTCTGATAGCTGCAGTCTGCCATTATTCTCATACCTTGCTAGTCCATTATCCAGGACACCATAGGCTCACCACCTGCATATATCTGAGCTTACCCCTTAACATATATGGCTGAATGGTTTTGAAGGTATTGGATAAATAAAAAAAAATAATCTTGACCTTGCTGCTAGCTTTATCCAGATGGGCATAAGCTCTGTGAAGCAGATAGATAATTGTATCTTTCACTCCCACCTTTATCCTATAGACAAACTGCATTGGCTCCAAGTGGTCTGTCATAAGAGGATTCATGTAGTCTGAAAACAGCCTCTTGAAAGTCTTCATGGAGTGGGATATAAAGGCCACTAGTCTGTAGTACATGTATTGATGAGATGCCTGCTATATTTGGATCTGTAACAATCTCACAATGTTTTCCACAGCAGTAGCACTTTCTGGAGTCTTTGTGTCAGACAAGAAAGCTAGCCGGGGATACCACAAAGTTGATCAGCTCAGGTCATAAGTACTCAAGGACTGGCTCAATCTGGTCCCACAAATTTTCCTGTGTGTAGCCTCCTCAATTGTCTCTTCACATGGTCCTCAGTTATGGATAGCCCATACAGATGGTCAGAGATGGATTCATCACTGGCCATACCAGTTAAAGTTGTAGGCGGTGTTGATAAAGCAGAGATGGTGTATGTGAACTGGTCAAATTTTTTTTCAGGGCATTAGCTTTTTCCATATTCCCTTTCAGCACCAGAGGCCTGGTTTGCTTGAGTCCAGTATCGTACCCAGTCCATTCCATACATTTTTCATGTTATTCTTAATGAATTTGTTTTCTTTGTTAACACAGTAGGTTTTGTTCTATTCACTCAGCTTTTTCTTCAGCACTCACTGTACATCAACCAGATTTGAATGCTCTCTTTTTCTCATTCAGGAGATCCTTTAGCTTCTTAGTAATCCAGGCCTTGTTGTTTGTGCATACAGTAGGATTAACACAGAACTCAATATAGACTGTGATATAGTAACCAAGTCTCTCGATATCGTCTCTATGTTACTGGCAAATCACATCATAGTCTATCCTTTCATAGCAGTCATTTAGAGCCATATTAGCCTCCAGGCCCCATTTTCCCACTATCCTAGTGATTTCAGGTTGCCAGTTAATAAAAGGCTTATAGGCTGGAGTCAGATAGATATGATTGTGGTCAGATCTGCCCAAAGGTACCACAAACTTACATTTAAAGGCATCTTTAAAAATTAAACAGAGTATATGCTACTTGTTGTTTCCTCAAGTTAAACATGACCCACACTGATTGAAGTTTGTCATTGTTCTTTCAAAATATCACATATTATAACTGCAGGGATGAGTGCTGGTAACATTAGTGTCTTGGTAACAGAGTGAGTCATTTCTGTTGCTGAGACCCCATTGGCATAGAGAGAAAATAAACATTAGTAAAAACAACAAGTGAACATATTCTAGGAAGAAATAAGTTTGCTAACATAATGTTCTTTTGATGTGTCAGTAACCACTGATGCCTAAAGTTAAAGATCAGCTTCAAATTCAATATAAATGAGAAGTAGTTGTTCAATGTACCAGTGGCCCAAATTGACATAGTAATATTTTAGGAGGCAATGAGAAATGGAAGGGTTAGAAACAGGCAGTGATGATGATGCTGGGAATTTATTAAAACTTACTAACAGACATTGGGCACACAACATTTTAACTATTTATTATAAAGCTTCAATAAAATCTAAAAATATTTTATTAACTATGCTATTAACAATAATACATTATTAAAAAGAGTAAGATTCTTTAACTATGTTACAGTCATTTTTGATTGATTAATATCACATTAAATTAATGTATGTAATCTGTGTATACACAGTGCAAAATTGACTGACTGCCTCACTCACTCATTCACTCATCAACAAAAACACTATTTCATATTGAGTTTGAAAGATGAAATTTGGCAAAATTGTACATCTAGGGAAGTAGGAACCTGCTAGAAATATACCAGTATTAAGGGGGTAAATAAAAAACTAAATACTCCAAAAATTTCAAAAGTGCTTTGACTGATTTGATTGAAAGTTGAAAATGTACTAGAAATAGAAAATTAGCTGACTTGTGTTTTTTTAATTGTCAATATATTTTTTTATTTGTTTATATTTAATAATATTATGCTAATGTTCATGCTCAGTGCTGCAGTGACAGGGAGCTTTTTGCCAGGACAGCAGAAGTGACTGATGGGCCAACTGAAATGCACCATTAACCAATAAGGGTGACAAATGACTGAAGAAGGAGTGGATGTCCTGCACAGAAAAAAGAGATGTGATCAAGTTTGTCATTTCCAGTGATGTCTGAAATGCACGGAGAATGTTCAGCAAAGCTCGAGGATGATGCAAAGCTCAATGAATGGCTAGCAAGAGCTATAAATCTTCATTAAAGGTACCGGGCACTGTGGTTGTGAGGGTAGAATGTGCTTCACTAGAAGCAAAAAAGGATGGCGAGAGACATAAAGACAGAAGTGGTGTTGTCAGTTCCAAGACAAGCCTGGATGAACAGCATCACTTTAAACTTAATTGGCCTCCCACAATCTACTTCATTGTAATATACATTTGCATCTATAGACTTTGAAAGGGGATCGCCACCCCACCCTCTGAAATCATTTAGATTTACATGCAAGTTTGTGTACTTTGAATGGGGATGCTTCACCCTCTCCCACTCCAAAATTCTTTTCATACACACATCGGTGCAATTTAAATGGTGGGTCATTTAACAGCTTAAAATAGCACAAAATGAAATACTTAAGTGAAAGATGTAAACAGATGAAAATCATAAACATCTAATAAGATTTCAGATTTCATATTATTCCTACTGATAATCCGTTTCTATTCTAAAGAATACACTTTCCTCTAAAACTGTTTTGCAGTGACAATCAACAAAATCTGTAGTCAGTCACTAAGAAATGCAGGGATTATAGTGTAGTTATGTTTTAGTTCCCCTGATTTAGAATGTCCTTAGAGATCCTGAAGAAGGGTGAAGAATAAAGGGCAGGAATCATGGAGTTTGTGTGTATTTTGAATTTTTGTCTTTATTTGATCATGTTTACCCATACATTTTCAACTGTAAACTGATGGACTTACTTGTGTAATTTTTTTTCCACTTAGTTTCAACTGGTGACACTGTTGATATATTTTTGATATCACTTATTTTTAATAAAGAATTGGCCAATTTTTGTACCATCTTCACTGTGTCTCATTCACCCTGGTGTATACTTGGAAGGACTCTAGCTGTCCCCTAGTTAGAATGCTGAGAGGTATGTGGTGGGTACGGGGCACCACAAAGGGAAAGAAAACCATGAATACTTTGCCTTGAAAGGCAATCCCAAACTGCAATCTTTGTACATTGAGAGATATATTAACAATAACAGAAAATAAGGCAAAAAAGACAAAAATAATTTGCCCAGAAATCAATCTATAGCAAATAACTCCCTATGCACAATCCATTGCCAAAAACCAAAGACTAAGCAGAAATTATGTGAAAACCCAGGAAAAACAATACTTACTATAAACTCCCACTTCAATGTTCTGCTGCAGAGATCCTTTCACTGGCTCAGTAAATAGCCTGAGGTGCAGCAGTGATATCAGGGTGGCCTCATCTGCTGGGGCTCAATTTACAAAGTACATGGAGTGGAGGCCCATTTAAAGTTACAGTACATAATCAGGAAATCATAGACATTAATAACAACAGAAATTACATGAAAAATAATAATTCAAAAACTACAATAGAACACCAACAAATACAAGACTATGAAGAAACACTTGCTGTAACATAATATAAGATGTATTTTCAAGGTTTTGTTTTTTTAACAGATTTTCCCTTCTACTGCCACATTCTGGCAATGACTAGTCTCCCCACACCATCCCTACATTAACAACTTCTACCGTGTCAAGTTTAATGATCAATGATGAGTCCACCTCTAACCATCAGTATGGGATGTTCGTAACTGAACCCCAAGTAAGGAGACAACTGAGAAAGATACACACGGGAAAAGCTATTGGGTTCAGATGGTCTCGGTCATTAGTTTCTTAAGGCCTGTGCTGACTGACTTTGTGGTGTCCTCTGTCACCTGTTCACTCTGTCCCTAAGGCTCCAAAATGTGCCACTATTGTGGAAAACCGTGCATTGGTCTTGTTCTAAAGGAGTCTTTACTTAATGACTTCTGATCAGTGGAACGTATGGCTCACATCATGAAGTTCTTTAAGAAACTGGTTCTGGACTATTTGAGTCCTTTTGTGGTTGACCACCTGGACCCAATGCAGTTTGCCTATCAGACAGAGATTGGAGTGGAGGATGCAGTTATCTGTCTGCTCATCTGGAGAAAGATGGCAGCACTGGGAAGATTGTATTTATTGATTTCTCCTGTGTTTAGTATCACCCTGCCATCCCTGTTAAGGGGTAAGCTCTGAGTTATGCAGATGGATGAGCCTGTGGTGCATTGGATAATGAACTATCTGTCAAACAGACCACAGTTTGTGATACTGAGGACTGTGTTTCTGATATTCATGTGAGCAACACTGGAGCACCACAAGGAACAGTCCTGTCTCCTTTTCTCTTCACTCTGTACACCTCCGGCTACAAATATCAAACACCATGTCATGTCACTCACAGAAATTCTCAGATGACTCTTAATTATGAAGAGTATTGGTAAAGGGGATGAGACAGAGTATAGGAGTCACGTGGAAAACTTTGTTTCTTGGTGTAAACAGTACAGTATTGTCTGCATCTTAACATCAGCAAAACCAAGGAACTGGTTACTAACTTTCGCCACCCGCCAAGAGCTTCTGTGTCCGGTCACTATTCACAGAGTGAATGTAGATGTGGTCCACTGCTACAAGTACTTGGGGATCCACATTAATGACAGGTTAGACTGGTCTCAGAACACAGTGGAACTATATTAGAGAGGCCACAGCAGGCTCTATTTCCTTAGGAAAACTGTGTTCCTTTAACATGTGAAGTGATATCCTTCACATCTTCTACAACTCTATGATGGTCAGGGTAATTTTCTATGCTGTGGGGTGATAGGCTGGTAACATCACTTCAAGAGAGACCCACTGAATCGCCAAGCTAATTAAAATGGCAGGCTCAGTTAGGGTTCGACTCAGGAATCGCTGGAGGTAGCAGCAGATGAGATAATTAAACACAAAACACGGTGCCATTATGAACAATGCTGGACATCCTCTCTCTGACACACTAACATTGACTCAGACTTGTACCTTCAGACAATGGATTATTCAGAAGACGGGTACCAAGAAATCTATCTATCTATCTATCTATCTATCTATCTATCTATCTATCTATCTATCTATCTATCTATCTATCTATCTATCTATCCTATTCACATCACATTCCATCTGCCACAAGTCTGCCATGCCTGCATTCTGCCCAGGTCCCTCTGCAATGATTCATCTGATTCAATATTGCTGTTCCACCTAGTTTAGTATCATCTGTAATTTAGCCAGGGTGTAATTTATATTCTTATCAAAATTATTTAAGAGTAATACATTAAAAAGAGCAGTTTCTAAGCAGACCACCTTGTAAACTTTGTGCCTTTGCTTAGTGCCTCTCTTTAAATGTGGATAATCTGGCAGCCTACCCTAACCTATACCATGAGTGTCAAAATTGTCAAAGACAACGGAGTTAGCTCATTTGGTATTTTTGTCCTGAACTTGTTTGCCTTCTCCTTATGTTACTTCCATTTCCTGGTCATCCTTTTTTACCTTAGAATAAGCTATTTGAACACCCAGGCTTACATGGTTTTTATAACTGCTATTTGGATTGACATGCAAAGATTAATGTAATCTTCACTGCATGCCTTAGGATTTCTGCTTGATCAATAATACAGACAAATGGTAGAAAGAACTCAGTGGTTTGTTGTGGTATTCATCTGAAAGCTACATTGGACAGAAAAACAGCTAGAATTAGTGTCTGTTGATCCTATAAAATATAAAACAAGGATCAGAACTGGATTATGCCAGAGAGCCTGGGCATTGTGACTTTGAAACTTTGTTCATAATCTAAAAAATGCAATCAAAAATCAAAAACTACAAATGGCCTCTGAAGTAGAGTATAAATAACCATCACCTCTTTTCCACTATGAACACCAAGCACGCCTAGAGTCAGGAGGCAGACGATTAAAGCTAACTGTGGAAGCTTTTTACAAAATGAATTTTGAAGTAAATGTGAGAAGGAAACCTCTATCTTGAACCAGCAACTTCATCAGACAGGCAAACAATATGGCTATAGTGGTGGGCTATTTTGTGTGCATTTTTTTTATTTAATTACAGTTTGTTATTTCCTTTGCACACTCCTTTTTCTTTTCAGGCTGTTACAAAAATATACATATTTTAAAAAATATATATTCTGCCATCTTCATAACTGCTAATACATCTACCTGGTTTCCTTGTCATTCAAATTAGGAATTCCAATTCCACTATAAAATCCTGTAAACTAACTTTTTTTGTATTTCAGAACATATTAAGTAGAAAAAA
This sequence comes from Polypterus senegalus, assembly GCF_016835505.1. NCBI lineage: Eukaryota > Metazoa > Chordata > Cladistia > Polypteriformes > Polypteridae > Polypterus > Polypterus senegalus. The sequence continues at coordinate 70,188,537 of NC_053168.1, read as the reverse complement.
AGTAAAAAAAAGTCCTCCCAGCATAATTCTATCTAAAAATGACCTTTCCTGGCTCAAGAAGAGTTCATGCAAAATTTGGTTGCTACATTTTTCAAATTTTGAAGTAAGAGACAAAGATTGACTTTCAGTTTTCATTGAAGATTCACTGGCCAGTAAAAAGACGCTTTATTGACTTACCTCCTTGGGCCTTATGTCATGGATATGGAAAGTAAGATGTATGTGTGGTAGTTGACAAATAAAATGGAAGTCTTAGAAAATGTAAGAAGTGTTTCTCTGGCATTTGATGTATGAAGAGATATGACCACAACTCAAGTTTGCAACTTTATTGCTACTCTGGCTAGAGAGTAAGGAAATAATTTAGAATCTACCGGCATGGAGTCTGCATTCAATCTTTATATATGATTGAATAGCGCAGCAAGCTACACATCTGCAGCAGTCACATCAGTGAGCCACAGTCTCATATTATCTAATGCACTGCTCAGAAGTGACAAAGAAGCTGACATATTGCCATCACTATTTATTTTGTGGGCCTAGATAACACAAACTTGAAAATTTCTCAATGCTGAGTTTAGGTAATGAGAAGAGGAAAAAGGATTTTTAGGTATTGTTAGGTATTGTACTGTTTCCAAAATACCATGTTATTATGAGCAATTTACTAACATAGAATCAAATCATTAGTACATTAAATAGACCAGACAATGAGGAAACAATCATTTTTATCATTTTAATACATTTCTTTCACCACAGAAGCATATACTGTAAATAGGGTATGAGACAAAAACCAGCACTAAATGTCAGTCCCTAGTTATATTTGTTGTAAGCTTTCTAAACACTTTTGGGATTCCCCCCATCGGGACGACATGGCGAAGGGTGTCCCAAAGCACGATCGTCGTGTCTGTGGAGGACAACTTCTCCATTGCCAGGGCAACCAAAGGTTCCCAGCGCTTTAGCGGCTCACAACAAAAGCAAATCCGAGTCGATTGAGTTCGCACTATAAGTGCCTACCATCAATGGGTGATGCAAAGAACATTATAAATGCAGGGACAGGATTACTTGGCAATGACCCTGTCTGATTGCTGTGTCTGTGTATAGGAGAGTGGTAGATCCTGCTACAATAAATAACAGTACTTTTTCCTGTTTTCAAGCCGAATAAAGTTGGTTTTGCTAAAGTACTGAGTCTCAGCCTTGTGTTTTGGGGTGCTAGATAGAGACTCACACGTCACAATATACAGTATATATATAAGTGTTGAGGTCTCCAGGAAGGTCTAAGTTCTATGGCAAAGATGCTAGTATTGAAAAACAAAATGAAATGTAAAAGAAATGTATGAAAATAGTCACTAATCGTTAGTGATTGTGGTTGGGATGCTCCTTCAGATGGTCAGGGTCCCATATTCATAGTCGTGTCATTCCTTTTATAGTCTTCTGGGGCCTCATGTATAAATGGTGTGTACTCACAAAAATGTTTTGTACAAACGTTTCCATGCTCAAATCACTATGTATAAAACCTAAACTTGGCGTAAAGCCACTCACATTTTCACAGTAGCTCCAACCCTGGTGTACGCAACTTCTCCGCACGGTTGCTACTGTTCCAGTGTGGTTTCCCTTTCTTTTTTAGATCCACATCCCTGACGAGGCTTTATAAATACACTAAAATTAACCGCATATTGTTTATTAGTTTAATGCATATGATTGCAATTAACCTGTAACAATATAATTGTCCACAGAATGGTCAAACTATTATAAATTTCATAGCTGCTTTAGCATTGTTATTCTCACTGCACCTTCTTCTTCTTTCTGCTGCTCCTGTTAGAGGTTGCCACAGAGGATCATCTTTTTCCATATTACTCTCACTGCACCACTGGTGTCAAAAATGGAGCAGAGGAAATTCAAGACATCCTGGAGCAGGAAAAAAAATGACAATGTTATTTAAGTAGGCAGCACTACAGGCATTGTGGGATCTAAGCAGTCTGTCAATCCGACACTGAAAGATCACCAGGCCCTGTGCAGCCCAGCGGTAGGACTTAGTACTGCCAGTGTCCACTTGGGGTGCTGAAAACATTGTTTCCCTAACCAGTCAGAGGAATCTGCCAACACTTCTTTGTGATGTCAAATTTTGAGACTTGGTTTAACTGGCTGAAGTTATTACAAAAACATTAGGAGCCACCCAGTTTGGGATCTAAAACAATTGTGCTTGACAATGAGCTCTGGCTTTCTTCTATGACATTAAGTCCAGCATTACTATTTCCAGTTCAATCTTAGCCTGTCTTGTAACTGGGAAGTGATATGAGTACTCCTGGATGATCACTGAGGGGACAGACACAATATTGTGTACAACCATGGAGATTCCTACCGCATATTTTATGGAGCAAATTGTTCTTTGGAACTTATGTTTTAGTTGTTTGAGGTTTAATTTGAGCCAGTCTGTCCATGTCTTAAGCATGTACATGCGTTGATGAACCAAATAATCCACCTGTCCCCTTGTCTTCTTAATATCAATTGGTCCCAGCCAGTGAGCATAGAGTTTAAAGCAGGAAATGTGCATGAGGACAATAATAACCTGATTCCTGTTGGAATTTGCATAGTGTGGCTCTCTGGTTACACGCATGAGGTTTCACCCGCTGCACACAGTCTTAAAATTTTTTGCATATAATCGGATGGCGCTTTTGGAGTTGGTCACTTAGCTGAGTGACACATTTGAGTATGATAGTTATGTGAGCAGTTTCAACTCCCTGGCCTTCATGCACCATGTTGAACACATCTCATGGCTGTCGTCATATAGTAGTTCAAAGATGGAGAGCCTGTGGCACCTCTTGCCATGCAAAAACGACAAGGGGAGGACTTAGTCCCAGTCCCAGCCATCCTCCCTCACTGTCTTATTTAACTTTCCTTTAAAGTTTGGTTGAATCTCTCAACTAACGCATCTGTTTGTGGGTGATATACAGATGCTTTTAAGTGTTTAATGTGTAGAAGTATGGAAATTTTCCATAAATGCCCTGGTCCATAAGGACTTACAAATATCTACAAGTTCACAGACAATGGTTTTGCAGTTGGCCAATCTCTGGATTCTGGTTATCAGGTAGTGTAGTCCAAAATCACCAAGATATACAGTATTTGCTTCCCCTATCAGAGGATTTGAGCAGTACTATGATGTCCATGCCCACCCTCTCAATGGGAATATCCATAATGGGTGTTCTCTCTCTCTCTCTCACTCACTCTCTGCAGGGCATCTGGTGAATTTGGCACTCCAGGAGGAATACACAAAATCTTCAGATACCTTCATTAAGACCCAGACAACAAAATGGAAGTATCACCTTTCAGTGATCTTGTCTGTCCAAAGTTGACTGACAATGTGGGTATAGTGTCCTCCAACACCAAACACTGTGTGGCCATGCCAGTCAAGGCCCCCTTGCCTGTGTAACAAGCATGCAGTTAGATCTGCCTTATCATTAAATGGACTTAAACAAATGTCAACCATCAAGAAACAGTAAAAGTTACTAGCACTGTACTCAGTCCTTGTATTACTACCATACTCTGAACAATGACATGGCATACACTAAAAAAATTGTTTAAAAAAGTGTTTCTTCGTGACATAGCTCTATTGCAGTTAAAAAATATATGCAGGTGGATGATAGCATCGGCTTTTTTAAAACTGGGAAGTTTTACTTTGATCAAAAATGTAGTGTGATCTGTTGTTCCATTGCTCCGTTGACTGTGTATAACAACATCCATCGATTTTCTGAAACCACTCTTAAATATAACATCACAAAATAATATATGGTGGTTAATGAAAGTTTCCTTTCGCAGACAGTTTCACAAAATAATACATTTTGTTATCTGATTTTGCAACTGGAAAACCCACTAAAGACAGTGTTTTGAAGTTTTAAAAGGTTTTTGGGGTGTTGAGAGAAAGAAGCATAGTGCCTTTAGGGTTTGCTAGCACTTTTTTGGACCTGTATATATTTCTCAGAAAAAAAATCTATATGAAAATAAGTATGTCTTTTGGAAATTCAACATGACTAAGCACAATCCAAAATGAGACAAAAGATGTTCTCTCAGACAAAAGCTGTAATACAGCAATAATAACATTATTATCCAAATTAGCTGAGAAAAAAATGCTGCACCTGCAATCTTAGATGGGATCCTGCTTTGGCCGCTTGTACAAAAATGCACAGTGATAAAGGTGACCTTCCATCAGTCCCAGCCCTCTCCTGCTGCTTGATGGGAACTGTAGTAACCATGTTGGTGCTACTTCTTGGGTTGCTTCCTTCAATTACAAACCCAATATGCCACATAGCTTATATTTTAAGTTTGACAAACAGTAACTCAAATGAAATATTTTGTGAAAATCAGTTTAGCCATTTTTGCGTGATCGTTGAACAAATAATCAGACAGAGAAACAGTTTATGATTTTATTTACATAGATAATGGAAATCAACTTCATATTTAGTTTGGGAAATGTACTGTATAGAGAATTACTGCAACAGGAATATTATGGCTTTACGTTGTAGCTATGATCCTTGGAGCAACATTTTGAATCATTAGCAGTGTACACATACTCTTAAAGCACATAGAGAAGGATTTCTAAATGATAATCATTAAATTTCCTTTATGGGGAATGTATACTGTCTACGGTAACAGGTGAGGTGAGAATGCTGACCCTCACTTCCCACTGAAAGGGTGCCTACAGCCACATTTATAGGTTCTCTTAGCTTCTTTGTGTTACAGTAATCCCTCCTCGATCGCGGGGGTTGCGTTCCAGAACCCCCCGCGATAGATGAAAATCCGCGAAGTAGAAACCATATGTTTGTATGGTTATTTTTATATATTTTAAGCCCTTATAAACTCTACCACACTGTTAACATTATTAGAGCCCTCTAGACATGAAATAACACCCTTTAGTCAAAAGTTTAAACTGTGCTCCATGACAAGACAGAGATGACAGTTCTTTCTCACAATTAAAAGAATGCAAATAGATTTTCTCTTCAAAGAAATGTGTGTCAGGAGCAGAGAATGTCAGAGAGAGAGAAAGAGCGAGAAAAAAGCAAACAATCAAAAAATCAATATGTGCTTTTGGGCTTTTAAGTATGCCAAAGCACTGCGATAAACCGGCATTTTTTAGAGGAGCGTCTGTATCCTCTAGGCAAACAGCCTCTTTGCAAACAGCCCCTCAGCTCACACCCCCTCCGTCAGGCGCAGAGAATGTCGGATAGAGTGAGAGAGAGAGAGAAAAGCAAACAATCAAACACCGCGCAGGAAGCATATCTTATATCATTGAGGAGTTTTAGTTAATACGTAATAAATGCTCTGATTATGTAGCTTCTAAGCCATCCACCAATTGCATCCCTTGTATGAAATCAACTGGGCAAACCAACTGCGGAAGCATGTACCATAAATGAAAAGACCCATTGTCCGCAGAAATCCGCGAACCTGCAAAAAATCCGTGATATATATTTAGATATGCTTACATTTAAAATCCGCGATGGAGTGAAGCCGCGAAAGTCGAAGCAAGATATAGCGAGGGATCACTGTGTTATAAATCTGCCAACGTCAAAGGCACTTTTCTCACTGCATCAAAAAGATGGATAAACGTCAGATTTGTCATGCAATTGTGTATTTAATTGTGTATGAAATAATCAGTATACATACATATACAGGGGTATGAAAAGTAGGTTTACAGTTGTTTATATGGAAAAAGAATGCTGATTATGATTATTACAATAGCTTTATTAACTTTATTAACTCAAAAGAATGTCACAATAGCACAGTGTGCTTAGGTACAATCTCGTTAGTGCTCAAATTTCCAGACTTGCCTATTCACAACTGTAAACCTACTTTTTCCCATCCTTGTATATATATATATATATACAATATAATACAGTTTATTTTTGTATAGCCCAAAATCACTCAGGAAGTGCCGCAATGGGCTTTAACAGGCCCTGCCTCTTGACAGCCCCCCAGCCTTGACTCTCTAAGAAGACAAGGGAAAACTCCCCAAAAAAAAAACCTTGTAGGGAAAAATTTAAGAAATCATGGGAAAAGCAGTTCAAAGAGAGACCCCTTTCCAGATAGTTTGGGCGTGCAGTGGATGTCAAAAGAAGGGGGTCAATACAATACAATACAATACACAGAACAAAACAAATCCTCAATACAGCATAAAAATAAAATTTTTATATATATACACATATATTGTAAAAGGAGACACAACAGTGTGAAATGGTTGGGACACCACCCTGGTGACCTTGTATAATTAAATCATTTACCAAAACAATAAGTTGAGGTAAAGTCATTTTAGACTCAACTCCAAGATCACCAAAGTGTTGGTCATATGGCTTCCAGGCAGGAAGGGGCGTGTCCAGGAGGAACAATGGAGTGACATCAGAGGTGGAATGGCTGTCTCTTTTCTGTTCTGCCGATGGAGAAAGAAGGAAGGCATTAGCAAACGGTGCAAACCTTTGGTTCAACGAGATTGAACTACCATCACCCAAGCTCTTAAACATATATATATAGTGACCTCATGAGGTTGCACAGCTTCCCAAACACCCAATGCAACAGACATTAGACACAAGTGCAGCAACACACACATTTTTTTATAGTGGTGAAGCGCTTTTCCCTCACACCCCACTGCAGCACAGCACACCAGCACCAAATGCTCAAATAAATAGAGTCCTTCTTTCTCTTCTTCTCTTTCTCTCTCTCTCTCTCCCTCTGTTTTCCTTCTGCTATATTTCTGCTGTGAATATCAGTCAGGGGTCCAATAAAGCCAATCAGAAGAACATCAGCAATATGAGGGTACACGTGAAAGTGAAACATAAACAGCAATAAACTGTGATGTAGAAAGTGCCTGAAAAGGACAAACCTGACCATCTAACACATACTGTAGACAACCAACACCTGAGGAAGCTATTGGAAAAACAGCAAAACAGTCCCCATCTGATCAAAGAACAAAAGAAATGGACAGACTGACCCTAAAAATAATTGCCATAGACACCTGTTTGTTTGCAGTCACAGAGGGTATTGATTTGAAAAGATTAATGTCAAAGATACGTTCATGAGGACAAGAGAAATACTCCCTCATAATAAAAAGAGGCAACATTCTGAATGAAACTGACTATATGTACAGAACAATAATCATTGGACTGCAGATGTAAACTTATGTATACTGCTCAAAAAAATTAAAGGAACACTTTGAAAACACATCTGATCTCAATGGAAAAAAAAATCCTGCTGGATATCTATACTTATATGGACTGTGTAAGGATGCCACATCGTTTGATGGAAATGAATGTTATCAACCAACAGAGGGCTGAATTTAAAGACACCCCAAAAATCAAAGTGAAAAAATGATGCGGCAGGCTAATCCATTTTGCTGAAATTTCATTGCATCAACTCCAAATCACACTCGGTAGTCTGTATGGCCCCATGTGCTTGAATGCATGCCTGACAACGTTGGGGCATGCTCCTAATGAGACAACGGATGGTGTCCTAGGTGATCTCCTCCCAGATCTGGACCAGGGCATCACTGAGCTCTTGGACAGTCTGAGGTGCAACCTGACGGCGTCAGATGAACCGAAACATAATGTCCCAGAGATGTGCTATTGGATTTAGGTCAGGCGAGAGTGGGGGCCAGTCAATGGTATCAATTCCTTCATCCTCCAGGAACTGCCTGCATACTCTTGCCACATGTGGCCGGGCAATGTTTTGCACCAGGAGGGAATCAGGACCCACTGCACCAGCATTGGGTCTGACAATGGGTCCAAGGATTTCATCCCGATACCTAATGGCAGTCAAGGTGCCATTGTCTAGCTTGTAGAGGTATGTGTGTCCCTCCATGGATATGCCTCCCCAGACCATCACTGACCCACCACCAAAACCTGGCAAGGCTCCTCCTCTACCTCCCAACTCATGCTACCCAAATGGAGTGAGGCAGCGCCTGTTGTAGAGCACCTGGAAGTGCTCAAGGTGCTCCACAATCTCTTTCCGGCCATACGTCCAGGTGTGACAGCAGCCATGCAGAGGAGGGCTCAGCTGTTCTCAGTATGCCCCCTTGTCCCCAACAGGGTTAAGCTTCCATGCTACAAACCCATGACAGCAAAGCCAGGTTTGGGAGTTACTCTCTGTCATCCAGGGGAGAGATACTGCCCCGTGCAAGCTTCTTCTCCTGGTACTTCTTTTAAGAAAGCATCCCGGCCAGGTAAGAGTCCTGGCTGTCCACACTGATACACAGCAATATAGTTTATAGCATTTCTTCCGAACATTAGATTTTCATAATTTAATATTTATATATTAGGTAATAAAAATAAAGTAACAAAGCATAAAATGAAACCAAAAGATCTGATATTCAACAGCTACGATACTAAACTACATCATTCTGATATTTTTCTCTACAATTAGGTGATTTTCATATCCAAGTTGCATTCACTTTGGGCATTTTTATTTTTGTGATCAAGTTTTTATTAAATCAAAAACAAAATAACAGGTGGTATCAACAATAAACACTCATAATATAAAAAAGATCCCAAAACACCTGATCCCGCCCGGTCCCACTCTGCCCCAGCCTGAACAAAAGGGTAAATACTTTGGGAAAATCCAGTCACCAGAGGGGAGAAGAGGAAAATTAAAGAATCACATTCAAGCAACAACAGTGAAAAAATAAAAAAAATAAAAAACAGCAGTAGTTCACAAAAGAAAGTCAAGGTGTTTTAGCAAACTAGAATTTAAACAGTTGAGCAGCAGTAGCCCAAGTTTTAATTAAATTGCTGGAGGCACAACTAACCTGTGCTAAGGAAGATTCAAGGTGTATTAAATTGTAGAAGTAAGACCACCAATTGTCCACAGTAATGCCCTCAGGTGGTTTCCAGTGGGAAGCAGAATTAATTTAGTTGCCAGGGTACCAACACAGAATAAGTTTCATTCAGGAGGCTTAAGCAGAAGCACAGAGAGGCGTAAAAGAAGAAAAATTTCAGGAAACAGCAGAATACAAAAAGAAAGAAAAGAAGATAGCAGGTGACATTTATGGGTCCAAAGCAAAAATCAGATGGGCAGTGCCGAAAAATGTTGAGAAAAGTGGTTGGTTAACCATGGGGTCATACAGTAATTGACAAAGAAGATCAGCAGTGAGGCCCAATAGACAACGTGGAGTAGGATAATGTCTATGCAGAATAGTGAATTGGGTTTGCTTTTAGTTGGCGGTTCTACAGCAAAACCTTACACTGGCCAAAATAATGTCTCATGAGTGGGGAGGGAGAAAAGACAGGAGGAAGGTCTCTGGAGAGGGTAGGGTGGGAGGTTTGTAAGATGCTTTACAAAGTTAATAATAGAGGGTTGAAACAGGTTTGAGCAATTCATTTAGTTTGTTACCTCACTAACTGTGTCATTCTGAATTGCAAATTGTTGTACTGTTCAGAAATATTTCTGACAGTCAAATCTGCCTACTGACATTTATCTTATTTTTCCTAATATAACATGTTTATGTGCCTTGTTACTTGTGAGGTGTGAGTTCATTCATTAATTATTCTGTTAATTATACCTTTTTTCTCTCTAGTCTTTAATTAGATCTAGCAGTACTTCATTTTTACGGGGTTAGTCATTTAGTGTTATTACTTTTGCTATAATGTATACCATTACAAAGGCTGTCCCCTCCATTAATCTGAATGTTTTCATTTTCTATTTTTATGTTGTATCTCTGGTGTTTTTTTCTTTCTCTTTTAATGTAACTCATGACATTATTAGAAAGGCCTGTGATGATGTTTCATATAACACAAATAATCTGAAGCATTCAAACAAAAAGAAATTGAACACATATTATTTTTGACATGTACAAGTCAAATTTAATGAAAGAATATGTAATTATGTTATTACCACTGAAGTAAAAAAAATAATTTTCGCTCAATAAACTTTTTAATAGCATTCTGTAGAAAGTGATTAAAGTTGAGATGTATTTTGCATTGTAGATGTCACATTGAGGATATAGACATCTAAACACAGAAACAAGGGGAAATCAATCATTCTTTATTGTATACAGTTCACTTCACAAATACACATAATAAGGGTGTATACACATCTTTCATGAATGGAATACAAAGCAGCAAAAAGATTAAATAGAATATTAAAAACAAGTCTATTAGAGTATAAGAAGTTTGGAATTTAGGATAAATAGTGCATTTCAGACATCATCAGTACTGTATACTGGATATAAGAGAGATTAAAAAAGAAAGTACACCTAAGGGTAACACACATGTATAACATGAAGGATGGCTACAATCAGAGATATAGTTAAGGATGAAATTATTTGCCTCCCATTATAAATAGAACATTTTCTGAAACCCTACCCAATGTTAACAACATTTCTGAAACCTTAAAGAGCAAAACAGTCATCAATATAAAGGTTCCCATTTGGAACATTTTAGTCTTAGACTTTTAGTAAAATTTTAGTAAAAATCTCCTAGATTGCTGTATGAAACATTTATTGAAAATTAGGGTGGTCAAAATTCTAACCTTACATTCCTTTTAACAAGTAATTTCATCATGCCAAAAAAATAAAAGAAATAAGTCTGGACCTCAGAAAGAAGTTAATGGAAGGTCATCTTATAGGGGAAGGCTATACTGACATTTTCAAGTGTTTCACACTTTCCAGAACAGCTGTATGTTGTATCATTGCAAAGCTCAAAGAGAAACATTCTGTCAGAAGCAAACCTGGGGATGGTCGCCGAGTGTAAGATATCAAGGACTTTGGAAAAGAAAATCATCAGAGACATCAAGGAGAAAACCTGGATATTTGTGAAGATAGTCGGTGCTGAACTGACCTCTTCTGGAACTGAAGTCTCAAAAAAGACTGTTGTAAGGTCTCTTTGTTGTGTGTGGGCCTTCAGTGTCAAGGAGAACCCTATTGTTCACAAAGTAGCACATCAAAACCTGAGTGAAGTTTGCACAAGACCATTTGAAACATGGGGATGGATTTTACAAGGTTTTCTCTTTGGTTTGATGAGAAAAACATGAACCGTTTGGGCACATGTATGTTGCTTTTGTTTGGCAAAGGAAAAGAGAGGCCTTCAGCATTCTACAGTTAAACATGGAGGTGGGAGCAATGCTGTAGGGTGCTTCAGGCAAAGGGAACAGGGTATATGAGATCATGAAGAAGGACGATTATGTTTAAATATTTGGAGGATAATGTAAAAAAATCTGCTGTTTGGCTTTAGATCACCATTGGGTTTTCCAGCAAGATAATAACCCGAAGCATACATATCAAATTTTATTCAGACCTTCAATAAAATTAAGGTACTGGAGTGGCCTACTTGAAGCCCAGATCTCAATCCTGTTGAGAATCATTGGCAGAACCTCAAGGTTAAGGTCCATGCTTGAAAACTATCTAATTTGGGTGAGCTGGAATAATTTTCCAAGATCCATCAAGAGGCATGTGTCAATTTTGTTAGAAATGACAGTAGGAGGTGTGACGATGTGGGTTCTGGCTCCATACTCCCATTGCTGTTCGGGAGCCCTTCAACCCAACACCGTCGGTAATGTTACCGATGAGCTAGTCAGTGAAGGCAATAAACATCTAAGCAAGGGGATGGTTGAAAGTGAAACAGTGCTTTTATTAAAAGAAACAATCAAAACAGTGTTCAATAAATAAAGTAAAGTGCAGTTCCAAAGTTCTTCAATAAATAATCCATAAAATGAAAACGTGGAGGTTAAAACAATAAGAAAAACAATCCTTTTAAAACAAGAGGTAAAATGATCAGGATGCATTCTTAAAAACAAACAATTGACAAACTCGGTGCCTTCGTTTATAACTAGCGTCCCTCTTGCTTCACCCATCAGGGCCCGGCAACAAGGGAGATGCTCACTCTGCAGCTGACCTTCTTCCTACTACTGCTACTGCTGTCAGTTGCCTCACCGGTCCTTGGCTCTCACGTTAGGGACACCGCGTCCCAAGTCCCGACTAACGCTAACTCCCGCGGAGAGTCCTGCACCTTCCCAGTCACTCCCGCCCTACAAAACAATCTTCTGCGGGGCGACCACAACCACTTCTTCAGCTGCCTGCGAGCATTCGCTCGCTTCCTCCTGCACCGCATTGCTTGCGTTCTCTCTCCTTCCTCTAACCTCCGTTCTCTTCCTTCTTTTTCTTAATCTTTTTCTTTCCCGACCCACTCACGCTTCTTTTAAATGGACAAGGACCATGACAGCTGTAACCTATTAGCCACGGGAGCAATCACGGATGTGGGCAGTTCCTCACCTGTGCACTCGGTGAGAAACGCCCACACCACAAGCGTCCCACAGCTCGTCATGGCCCAACGCCCTCTCGCTATGCCCACCGCGAGAGCTGGGATTATTTATTTAAAAATGAATGGTCTTTGCTCAGTGAGCTGTGGACCCGCTATACCACAGGAGGTTGCTGTCAATTGTCACTTCTGGAAGACAACTACAAAGATCCAGAGGCCACCGGAAGTGGTTGTTCGTTGTTGGACCCACATCTCAAGACTGCAGACCTCTGACAAACACCTTTCTTTTTGTTTCTTATTTAGCTTGAACCACTAGTATTTTTCACCTTCATATGCTCTTTATTATTCAACATTTACCACCAGTTAAACAGAGCTACCCTACTGGTGCCCCAAAACTTTTTCCTGTTTTCTGTTTGTTTTCTTTTACAGCTTATTGTTCTATTACACTTTTTGAGGATTATTAGTTAATTTTATTCTTCAGAGTGTTGTCGTATGACTTTATATTTTTTTATGAGTAGATGGTACCTACTAATTGTAAAAATGTTACTAAAACAATTCTTCTGTTTCACTTTAAGTATACTTTAGCTCAGTTTTATAGGGTTGCTTAGCGGTATTGTACTATTTGTAGCTGTTTGAATTTTTTGTGAAGACATTAATTCATAATTGTAATATTTAATTATAATTCACAGTGTGACAAATGTTTAAAATAATGAAGACATTTGAAACTTCAGTAAATCGTGATGCATTCCGTTATGTTCTATTCTTCATTACACTTTTCCCAATATGTTCCCCTCATTAAATGATGTCATCAGTGTGGCCCCTCTCAGTTTTCATTAACTGTAAGGATGCACTGTGGTGGGTTGGCACCCTACCCAGGATTGGTTCCTGCCTTGTGCCCTGTGTTGGCTGGGTTTGGCTCCGGCAGATCCCCGTGACCCTGTGTTCGGATTCAGCGGGTTAGACAATGGATGGATGTAAGGATGTAAACACGTACTTTCTCTCTTTGTATAATGCTAATAATTAATATTTAAGTTTCTTTAGGTTAATGTTTTTTTCTAACATTAACTTGCAATATGATAATTTGAGGAATGTGCAGTTGATGTTTTGATTGTTCAGTTATTTTTTATATTAATTTTGCTTCCTTATTAATTTGTGAGTATTCAATGGCCTTCCCACGTGTGTATTTGGTAACAGGCAAAAGAACAAAACAGAACAAAGCAGTTTTCTTGTGCTTTTTTTGTTAACATATTAAGTATGTTTGCTTTCTTGCAAAGTACACTTTCTGTTTTGTGTGTTCCTATTTCATGTTGTTTCATTGTGCTGAGTGGTGCATGAGTATTTCTGTCAATAGCGCTGTATAGAAATTTGCGTTGAGATGTAAATTTGTAAATCTCAACCCCAGCAGGGACAACCAATCTATTGAAAATGTTTTCAATGCGATACGAAGTAATACCAAGGCAAGAATCCTCATACAAATATTGATGCCAATAGTCTTCTTGTGTAATTTTTGTTTTTGGCTTGCAGTTTTTTGGCGTGACTGCTGGGTTTTTCAAATGCAGTAAAACCTCTGTCTTCACCGTAGGAAATTGACCGAAAACCCTTTACAATCATTTCTGCCAAGCTATATTACAATGTAGTCATGTTATGTCATGTGCATGCAGTATTTATATAGACAGTATAACAATTATAACCTAAATAAGTTCAATCATGAAGTTATAGGCAGTCACTTAATGTATAAATGTATATAATATAATTTAATTATTACATAAAGTATTTAGTTTAAAAAAGTATTGTCCACAATTTCATAAAAGTAAAATCTAACTGTGATAGAATAATGGCTTGCATCAGATAATTCCTGAAGGTGTTAGCCACCTGAGCAAACTCTTACATTTTATAAGATATAATGTATGTTTTAGAAATACTGAACAATGCATGTCAGTTCTTCCACAAAAAACATAATGGAAGTTGTATATAATGCATTTAGAACTTCTTTGAAAATTTATATAACCTATTGAACAATCCAATTACTATTCATTGTCCCATTAATCAGTTTATCCTTGTAATATTCATTTTAAACAATAACCGCTATTTCCTGCTTTCTATTCCCGTAATAAAAGTAACTGAATATTATCAGTATAGCAGGGTTATGTTTGCCTCTTTGGAGGCTTCAGTTAGAGAATTCTGCCTCACCCTGACACCAGATTTGGGAGTATTTGTCTGCATTCCCTCATTCTCCTTCTCTGTTTGCCTCTGCTTTAACTCAATGTGCTCCTTTATGTAGATTGTTTTCATGTGTTTCAGCAAGTGTGTTAGAATATCATGAAAGGTTACACTTCAGTGAAGTGAACAATAACTGCATGTGTTTCTCGGTATGTGGAATCTCATAGTGAAGGAACTCCTCGCTGAGGCTGTAGTAGTTCCTACAGAGTCATTTCTTACACTTAATTTTTTGTATTATCTTTCTCAGCATCATATGCACAAAATCTACAGTATATATTAAAATTACCGATTAAAAAAAACAGAGTGTATGGATCTTTTTATACAAGGATCGACTTTAAAAAGGACACAGAAGGAACCGAAGCATCAATACTTTAGTGTTGCTCTGCCTATCCCTACCATTGTGTGTAACTGTGAGGAGGCTACAGAACTAAACATGGCAGTTCATTTTCTTGTGCTTTTTTATTAACATTTCAGTGTTAATAAACATTAATGGACAATGAAACGGAGTGTTTGTGCCATACTCTGTATTTGTGGAAATGATACAGCGTGAAACACAGTGCAGAAGCTGGAAGGATAACCAGAGTCAAAGCAGTACAAAGCATGCAAGGAACATCAGTTGTAGTACCTTACATAGTATGCAGCACCTTATTGTAAATTACATAATCTAATTTTTTGACATTCTTTTAGGTAATGTAAATATTTGTTTCTCATTTCACACCATTTTTATTGTTTTAAACATGTAGTGTTTACTTTATTCAGTAAAGTAAATTCATTAATGTTTGTGTGCTGGGGTGATATTTCTGGTGAGTGGAAGGGTGGGGTCCCCAAAGTAGGTACGAGACTTAGTGATCCATAAAGGCTAGCGCTGGCTCTGAATGTCACCATCAAATCAAGGTTGCCAGCAACTTTCTAGAAGGTAAGGTAATTCTTTCTCAGGAAAAAAGAGTTCACAACTCAACAGGCATAACTCATGCAAATTATGTATATTAGACACACTGTATATAAATGAAATACCTGTGTGTGTATGGAGCAGGCCGCTCCTTTTCGTTCATCCACAGCCACTAGATGGTGCATACATACACTTTTACATTTTTTCGTTGCTTGCATGCACCTTCCTTTTCACTACAAAAGACCTGTGTGCAGCAAATGCTGCCGCACAACAACAACATCATGCTAATGACTCAGGTGAAGAGACACAGTGTTGAAATGAAGCAAACGCCACGGCTCAACAACTTGTAAGTGAAACACCTCAGCAACACATTGTCTATCTGGAAGTATTTTCTTGAGACAAAGATTAATAAGACTCAAATGCCAGCGATACAGCTAAGATATGGTATTGCCAGTGTCTTCTTACAAAAGCCAGTGGTGCAGCTGCAGCAAACAATCTAGAATCAACCTAAACAACAAGAAAATAGCACAAAAGAAAAACCAGTGAGAGTGAAAAGATAGAACGTGTAGACTCCACACAGACGACAAATGGACTTGGGATTTGAAGACAGGACACTGAATTTATGTGTCAGCAACAGTCCCCACTGTGCCATCATGTCAACCTATAACAACAACAATTAATTTCTTGTATACCTTCAATGGGCAATAATAGGCCTTGTTTTTTGACTGTATTTCAGACTGTTTCATTTATGTTAGGTAGATTGCCCAGAGGGGACTGGGCGGTCTCATGGCCTGGAATCCCTGCAGATTTTATTTTTTTTCTCCGGCCGTCTGGAGTTTTTTTGTTTTTTCTGTCCCCCCTGGCCATTGGACCTTACTCTTAATCTATGTTAATTAATGTTGATTTATTTTATTTTCTTACTGTGTCTCTTATTTTTCTATTCTTCATTATGTAAAGCACTTTGAGCTACATTTTTTGTATGAAAATGTGCTATATAAATAAATGTTGTTGTTGTTGTTGTTGTTGACAAAGCCTTGACTCGCTAATAAGACAAGAAAAAACTCCCAAAAAAAAGAGAAAAAAATGTAAGAAATATTGGGAAAGGCAATTCAGAGAGAGACCTCCTTCCAGGTAGGTTGGACATGCAATGGGTGCCAAAAAATGGGGCAAATACAATACACAAAACAGAACACAAGTAATCCTCTTCACATGGCTAGATGACCAGTCTGTTATTGTCACCTCAGAAATACAATAGTCCAAAATACTGTGCTCCTCACCAAATGCAGGCACAGGGCACCGCAACAACACTCAAGGCAAAATGCAAGAATAGATTATACTGAGCAAAATACAGAGCTATCACATATAAGAATACAGATTTGTTCAAATACATCAAAAACAAAGTGGAAACTAATTAACATGAATGGAAAAGAATAATATTTGTCCATCAGTTAATTGTAAAACCATGGCAAGATTGTAGGGAGTCAGACAATCCAGACACAGTCAGAGCCCTGGAGACCTCGGCCAACAAGCCTGCCAACCACCAAAGCAGTTTAGCATTATTGAAAGCAAAACTAAAATGAAGCAGCATTTTTGTGTAAGAGACAACATTTTGTTTTCTATTAATTTTGAAGTTATCAGCTTTACCAGTGTACCCAGATGCTGTATGTGGAGGTACAGTATCACCTATTAAATAGACAATGGCCGGTTAATGGTTTGGTGAACAGACGTTGTATGGAATCATTGATTTGCTTGAGAATGTGGCTAAAGCACATTATCCATTACCCAGCACAAAGAGATAAATGGCATAGTGATACAGAAAAAATGATGAAATTCAATGTTTGAGGGACAATGATTTCAGTAGGGCACAAACAAAACCTGCACAGGGGATGATGCTAGAATACAATGCTGCACTGTAGGGCTGGCATTTGAGGTTTTACTTAACAATAGTATTTCTCAATCATTATCCTTGCTTTACACTGGCTGAAGAAAGCTAAATGAAAAAATAACCAGCTAAAAATTGTTGTATTTTTTGGCAAAAACTCAACTAAATTGCAGCTTGTGCTATTGCGAGAGAATACTGACATATTTATAATCAGTTATTGAGTACATCTTGAAAAATGAATAATTTGTGCATGTTTTCTATAGTTAGCTTTATTGTAATATATGTTATGCATATTGAAAATGATTGAACAGATACAAATATTTGCAATAGGATTGATTAATTAATGAAGTTGGCGAAATATAAATCACTTGTACCATATATTATTAAGGTGTATTGATAAGAGTGGAGTGTAGAGAGTGATGCAGACTTTTTGCAACAATCTAAATTATAATTAATATACTCATTTGTCACCATCAGACACAATACTCATTGAATAAAATGGTATATTTCATATTGACTAGAAGAAAATATTTTGTAATCTAAATGTAAATGCAACATAAATTCACACTTCTGTTTCTTTGTAATAGCAATAAGTATAATTTATAAGCTGCACTAGTGGTATATTTTATGCTACACAGAGAGGGAAATGTGCAATGTAGATTTTAATTAAAAGCAGCTCCTGTACTCTGGCCTTCTTAGCAATTCTGTCATTCATGAAATGGTAACAAAATGGAAAAAAAAATCCCTGAAATATGAGCATGAAAGTAATGAGATCAATAAATGTCAAATAGGGAAAGTAATCACAACTCCAGAGACTCACTGACCTTTCTAAAGATTCTAAAACTAATAGTCTGTCTGGGAAAGAGGAATTCTTACTTAAGAAGCTACATTAGTAGAAGCAATATGCTTGGTGCCCCTTGACTGGAGTGCCACATTTTGCCTAGTAAAATATCTTTATAGAGTATTATGTTTCTTTATTGGACTAAATCGGAAAGATATGCACAGTAAAGTAAAATCTTCTTTCTGTACACGGTTGCTAAATTTTCTACAATTGTTAAACAAACTGTGGGATACACGGACACAGCAGGCAGTGATTGGTTTCAGATTCAGTTACTACTTGGGGTGGCTTCCATGTGCTTGCATTGGTATTGCATACACAGTCCAAAAGTATTTGTTTTTTTGATTGTCAATATGGAGACACACATGAGAGTTTTTGTGGGTGTGTGTGTGTGTCCTTGAACATGTCCAGGAAGGGATACAAATTTACACTCTTTGCTTTGGCTCTCAATAGACATATATTGGATAAAAATGGTCAAGAAAAAGGAAGGATCCATTAAAGAAAGCTAAAAGTCAAATACCTCGGCCAAAGGACAGCAATAATTTGAGCAAATCTGTTCATTTTATGAAGATGCAATTAAAAACGTTATTGTTATTCACAGACAGATTTGAATTCATATTAAATCGTCCTTAAAAGGTGAACTCATGATGTTTGTTGCCTAGTGTTTAATATCTTTGGGAATTACAATTTAAATATTTTTTACTTTTATTGAATTTTGGGCAGAATAAGCAAAGAGTTGTGTTGCTTAACCATGGTTTTGTTCACAATGCTAAGAACCCTGTGCTGTCTGTTAACATTCTTTAATGGGTTATTTGGCTTGTGTAACTTGCCCTAGAAGCATTGTTTACATCACTTCATATTTTATGTTTTATGGCTCTCTTTTGTGTTTTATGTTCTATCAAAATATATTGAAATGTTTCAAAAATATTGTATGGACAAGGCAATAAAGCACCTGTATGACACACCACTGAGCCCACAAGCCCAAGAACACATCAGCAACAACACAAGACGCTATGTTCAAATAATATTTGCTCTAGTAAATACCTTCAAAAAGACGTCTTTGCATCGTATACAGAAGCACCCAAACAATTCTTTCTCTCCCTCTCTTTCTTTTTATCCTTCCATTTATCTAGGTGAGCTCTCGACTCTGACTCCCTGAGGTTAGGTGTCAGTGCCCTTCTATGCCAGACCTGGGAATACTTCTGGAGTTACAGCACTGCACATTGAAAGCAGTCCTGGTCAGGGTAAAGTTCCTTAAAGTAGGATCCATATGTCCCTGCAGCTCCCCCTGGTGGCACCCTTTGAACCTAGGAGGGCTGTCTCATGGGACTGCAATTCCCAGCCTGCCCTGCAGGTATCCATGTAGGCACCATAGCCTAGAGTAATTGACATCTATTGTGTCAGTGGAGCAAATAGTCCATGCTGGTGGTTTCCCCCAGCATTTCCATTACATTTGCCTCCCAGCCGGGGTAAGGAGCCATGTACCATTCCACTTGGTATACCACTCCTTGCTGGGTGTTCATGACTGTGGTCTGTAACATATCTCATATTGTGTAGAATACAAAGTTAGCCGTTACCATAAGAGAAGGCATATATTCAAACTCACTTGTATTTTGCTGTTTATTAACAGCTTCATTGGCATTTTTCAACTTGCTTGCTTGCTCTGTATGGTTAGTAAATGGGAACTAAGTAAAAAGAAAACTGCAGCTATCCAACCTGAGCTATGCCAAATAAATGAAGCATTGCTACTGTAGAGCAAAACTGAATTCAATTTATTTATGTACTTTTATTTGTATCATACCCTTTTCATTTACAACAGATGAGAGGAATGATGTATTTTTAATAAATTGTGTGCTTTATTATAATAAAATTCTTAACTTTTTGAAGTACAATCTTTTATGTACATGAGGTTCTTGTACTAAAAAAATCATCTGCAAGCTTTAAAACTTAAAGTAACCATGGCAACACGCAGTGTCTGAAATCTGGTATTGGTCACGGTTACAGTGGCAAGTTCACATCACTCTAACTTTATATTATCAATTTATAAAACTTATTTAGAACAATAAATACAAAACATTGAGAAATATTGTGTAAACGTATTATAACAATATATGTAGCGAGTTGATCAAGAATTATTTCTTTTGTTTAATTGAACACTTTTAAAAATAAAGGTGCCAAAGTGGATCTTCAGAGCAATGCCGTAGGGGAAATATTTTTGGTTCCCAAAAGACCCATCCACATGAAGGTTCCAGAAAGAACCTTTATTAATTTAAATATGTAACAGCCTCCCTGCAGTAAATAACTATGAATAGATAACAGATTTGTGAAATACCAATGCTCATGATTTTAAAAGCAATCTTGCTGCATACAATTGCACAGGATAAATCCAGAATTTCTTAATCTGCTAGTGCCCAGCTAGGTCGTCCACCATGCATTAAAGATTTCAGTTTTGTTATGCATATTAGGATATTTTATAAAGCACAAAGAACTGACTTCTTATGCAAAAATCTCTTCCTCGAATGAAATGGTGTGTCAACCAAGGATCCACACAACCCAGTAAAGGACCTGTGGCCTGCAGGTGGTGCTCCAGACACCCAAACCTGACAAAGACAGACACAGGACACAAGTGCAACACAAGTGTACAGCACAGTTGAAGCACAAACACTGCACAAAACACACCTCTTTCCTCTATTCTCTCTTCGCCTCCAGTCCTCCTCCAGCAAGCATAGTTCACCTCCTCCTGACTCTGGCTCCAGGAGTACTGGTGTCTGGCTCCTTTTATAGGACACCTGGAACTGCTCAAGGTGTCCAACAACCCTCTTCTTTCAGCATTTCCAGGAGTGGTGGATGTACTGCCACACAGGGCTCAACAGTTCCTGCAGCGCCCCCCTGGCAATGCCCACAAAATCCAGCAGGGCTGCTACAAAATCCAACACCCATGGAGCCCTGTGGAAGTCTGAGGCACTGCTGCAACCCTCTTAGAGGCATCTTGGCCGGGACCCTTGCCCTATTCTACAAACCAAAAAGTGCCATTAAAGAAGATGGAAACATTTTCCATGAAAGTTTCATTTGAGAATCACGATAACTAATAAACAAACTGGAATTGCCATAATACCCTTGGCAATACATGATGTCATAACTAGTAATGGCAGCTGTCATATTATAACTAAACAGAAAAATTATGTCACCCGCTTCAATCATTTGTTCAGTGCCAAAAAGTGGCTAACAAGGACAATGAATGGTTTGAAACCTTATTCCAATCACTGTTGCCATTCCTCTTTGTTGATCTTCTCTTATCTTTTTAGCCTTTGTAACTCTTCGTATAGGCATTTCTTCATTGATCGTTACAGGGATGATTCCCAATACATTTGACCTTCACTTTAAATTTTTTACTCATCATCTGACAGTGTTTGTGCTTATGCACACATTGCTACAGTGGTGTGAAAAACTATTTGCCCCTTCCTGATTTCTTATTCTTTTGCATGTTTGTCACACAGTTTCTGATCATCAAACATATTTAACCAATAGTCAAATATAACACAAGTAAACACAAAATGCAGTTTTTAAATGATGGTTTTTATTATTTAGGGAGAAAAAAATCCAAACCTACATGGCCCTGTGTGAAAAAGTAATTGCCCCCTTGTTAAAAAATAACCTAACTGTGGTGTATCACACCTGAGTTCAATTTCCGTAGCCACCCCAGGCCTGATTACTGCCACACCTGTTTCAATCAAGAAATCACTTAAATAGGAGCTGCCTGACACAGAGAAGTAGACCAAAAGCACCTCAAAAGCTAGACATCATGCCAAGATCCAAAGAAATTCAGGAACAAATGAGAACAGAAGTAATTGAGATCTATCAGTCTGGTAAAGGTTATAAAGCCATTTCTAAAGCTTTGGGACTCCAGCGAACCACAGTGAGAGCCATTATCCACAAATGGCAAAAACATGGAACAGTGGTGAACCTTCCCAGGAGTGGCCAGCCGACCAAAATTACCCCAAGAGCGCAGAGACGACTCATCCGAGAGGTCACAAAAGACCCCAGGACAACGTCTAAAGAACTGCAGGCCTCACTTGCCTCAATTAAGGTCAGTGTTCACGACTCCGCCATAAGAAAGAGACTGGGCAAAACGGCCTGCATGAAAGATTTCCAAGACGCAAACCACTGTTAAGCAAAAAGAACATTAGGGCTCGTCTCAATTTTACTAAGAAACATCTCAATGATTGCCAAGACTTTTGGGAAAATACCTTGTGGACTGATGAGACAAAAGTTGAACTTTTTGGAAGGCAAATGTCCGTTACATCTGGCGTAAAAGGAACACAGCATTTCAGAAAAAGAACATCATACCAACAGTAAAATATGGTGGTGGTAGTGTGATGGTCTGGGGTTGTTTTGTTGCTTTAGGACCTGGAAGGCTGGCCGTGATAGATGGAACCATGAATTCTACCGTCTACCATAAAATCCTGAAGGAGAATGTCCGGCCATCTGTTCGTCAACTCAAGCTGAAGCAATCTTGGGTGCTGCAGCAGGACAATGACCCAAAACGCACCAGCAAATCCACCTCTGAATGGCTGAAGAAAAACAAAATAAAGACTTTGGAGTGGCCTAGTCAAAGTCCTGACCTGAATCCAATTGAGATGCTATGGCATGACCTTAAAAAGGCGGTTCATGCTAGAAAACCCTCAAATAAAGCTGAATTACAACAATTCTGCAAAGATGAGTGGGCCAACATTCCTCCAGAGCGCTGTAAAAGACTCATTGCAAGTTATCGCAAATGCTTGATTGCAGTTATTGCTGCTAAGGGTGGCCCAACCAGTTATTAGGTTCAGGGGGCAATTACTTTTTCACACAGGTCCATGTAGGTTTGGATTTTTTTTTTCTCCCTAAATAATAAAAACCATCATTTAAAAACTAGATTTTGTGTTTACTTGTGTTATATTTGACTAATGGTTAAATGTGTTTGATGATCAGAAACATTTTGTGTGACAAACATGCAAAAGAATAAGAAATCAGGAAGGGGGCAAATAGTTTTTCACACCACTGTATATACTTACTGAAGTCATGTATGAATGTTACCCATGGGGTTTCTTCCCTATCAAGAAATGTGATTACCACATAGTAATGAAAATAACTTGTCCTATTCAACCATTTCCCATGTTTGTTAACACACATACACATACACACACACAAACAATTTTTTAAAAAATGAAAAAAGAAATGGATTTTTAATGTTTTGAGCACTACTTGCTGTAGCAAGAAGGTTATTTTGTGTCAATTTAATCTGTGAAATTTATTTCAGAGCCATGCAGTTCAGCTGAGAGAGACAGAGAGAGAGATGGACAAATGACAACTAAAAGGCAGGTTAGACAGATGGACAGAAAATATGTGAAGGACACACAAGCAGGGAATTTTAAAAGTGCTGATGTCTGCTAGACCAAAATAGAGCCACAGTCTGCAGAAGCCATCAATGAAGAGAACAATGTTATTTTACCACACAACCCATCTGGTAGTTGCCCATATCTGACAAGAATTCTATGAATATGTAAATATGTGAGTGTTTATAATGACGAGAATCCAGCACAAAGTCAGAAGTACATTCTTATACCATCAACAATCTTGTCGGATGGGACATCTGGTTGTCAGCAATCCTCCACTTGGCTGTGATGTTCATTGGCTTCTCTCTGGCCTGAAAATGTATTTATACATGATTATATATTGTATTATTGGGAATGAATTTTATCTTTTAAAGCAAGTTAAATACATATATCTCTTTTTGTACCATATTTCTCTCTTGTAATTATTTCTGCCATGGTTACAAAAGGGATGGTATTGGGCTCTAGTCTGTTCTGAATCAAGAAACACATCCCACGGGATAAACAGCACCTCCTGCCGGATACACTTGCTACCTCATGTTTATATGCACAGAAAATCCAATAATACTGTATTTTCCTTGATAATCATTAGAGAAGTGCATTTTGTCATGGAATCCTCATGAAAAGGACTGGATTTTTGGAGTCTTAATAATAGATGTGCATAGTGGTGCTGCAAGGTAGTTTTTTAATCCGTCGTCAGAGTGGTTTGACTTCAGGTTTGATTTTGTGATGGTCATCATGTGTAAGGATCTGACATTGCATTCCCTTTCTTCTTCAAAGACATGCTGTTAAGTCGTTTGGCAACTTTAAATTGACCCAGTGTAAATGATTTTGCAATTTTATTTATGTTTATAGTATGATGGCTTGACATAAATTCCTGTGTTTTTTTCAAATGTGCTGCTCTTTTCACCGTTCCAGAGATTTAGAACTACACAGAGTGTACAAAAATAATTTTATACAATAATTAGTAATCAATAACTAATAATCATTAAGACACAATGGGAGTTCTTAACTGCCCAGTGAGTACCTTAAACAGATATTACACTACTTTAAATGTTCAAATGTTTAGTCGTGTTGTTTTCCTTGTACACTATTATAACTATTGGCTTTTGAATACTATATTTTACTATTTTATGTAGTTTTTTTCATACCAACTTGATCAAAATATTTTTACAAAGGCTAAGGTTGGGTTTATACTTCGTGTGACATGACACATGCGCCTGCGACGCTATTGCTATGCAAGCAGTGTAGTGTTTACACTTGCGCATTCTTTATAGAAATCTGGAGGATTCCACCAAGTGGCAGTGCAAGATATCATCATGGTGAGAAAATAATGTTTGGCTTTGCTGTGTTGTGAATTGCCCAAGACATCCATTAAATTCCCAGGACGCCTTGCCATTACATTTCTGAAAAGAATGGAGGTTTAATGATTACAGTAATCCCTCCTCGATCGCGGGGGTTGCGTTCCAGAACCCCCCGCGATAGATGAAAATCCGCGAAGTAGAAACCATATGTTTGTATGGTTATTATTATATATTTTAAGCCCTTATAAACTCTCCCACACTGTTAACATTATTAGAGCCCTCTAGACATGAAATAACACCCTTTAGTCAAAAGTTTAAACTGTGCTCCATGACAAGACAGAGATGACAGTTCTTTCTCACAATTAAAAGAATGCAAATATATCTTCTCTTCAAAGAATGCGTGTCAGGAGCAGAGAATGTCAGAGAGAGTGCGCGACAGAAAAGCAAACAATCAAAAACTCAATACGTGGTTTTGGGATTTTAAGTATGCCGAAGCACCGCGATAAAGTGGCATTTTTTAGAGGAGCGTCTGTATCTTCTAAGCAAACAGCCTCTGTGCAAACAGCCCCTCTGCTTACACCCCCTCCGTCAGGCACAGAGAATGTCAGAGAGGGTGAGAGAGAGAGAAAAGCAAACAATCAAGCACCGCACGGGAAGCATATCTTATATCATTGAGGAGTTTTAGTTAATATGTAATACATGCTCTGATTGAGTAGCTTCTAAGCCATCCGCCAATAGCGTCCCTTGTATGAAATCAACTGGGCAAACAAACTGAGGAAGCATGCACCATAAATTAAAAGACCCATTGTCCGCAGAAATCTGCGAACCAGCGAAAAATCTGTGATATATATTTAGATATGCTTACATTTAAGATCCGCGATAGAGTGAAGCTGCGAAAGTCGAAGCGCGATATACCGAGGGATTACTGTACATCCATCAATCCAGGGACACACCCATTCCAGTAGGCATCAGGCAGAAACAATTCCTGGACAACACATTAGTACATCGCAAGGCGGATTCAAGCAAATACATACACTAGTGTCATTTTATCATCACCAAATCCCCAAATCTGGACGTCCTTGAAAGGAAACTGGAGCACACTGTGGAAACCACCAGAAAGACATGCAGACTCCAGGCAGGGAACACCAGGGACGTGACTCCCTCCTTTGAGGCAGCAACACTACTGCTCCACCATGCCACCTCCACATGTGTAATTATAAACAGTATTCATCATTTAAATGAAGTTAACGATTTATGTGTAAAATGTAACATACATGCTTTAACACTTTTCATCATGAAAGTGATATTAAGTACTGTATAAATCTAAGGATTCTAAATGCAATATCATACATTTAATGTGTTCTGTGTGGCAATCACTGCTTGCCACTGCAATCAACACAGGAGGAAGCCCAAGAAGCATGTAGCAGTTAACAACTGGGTCAGTTTTAAGATGCCATTTATGACGTTCTACTATAATGACTAAATAAACTACAAAATTAAGGTGTAAATTTCAAAGTTAAAGTCAAAATTTCCACTTTAATCATAAAACAGACTTTTTTTTTGTTCCTCATTTTTTTTTCTCTGTGGCTCAAATACACTTCCATACATTCTGATGCTGTTGTGAAGGTGCAAAAAAAAAGACAGAATAGAAAATGGCATGTTAGACCTTTAAATGTAAAAGCACCATGAATACATTTGTATGTCAGCATTTAAGTTTAATGATTTGCTTCACCACATTGAACACTTCTTTAAACACCAAAGCATGCATATTGATCCTGTAGGATCTGCAATGCAGCTTGCTGTCACATGTTGATAGTTATATACTGTGCCCCCAACAATTACAATGTTGTCAGCCCTTTTAGACTCCGATATAGATTAAACTATTTTTGAAATTATCGAAGAACAGGTGGAATGGACTCTACTACACTCCAGTTCAGGTGATGCAGTACCCTGCTCTGGACGTCCATCCTTTGACATTCCAGCTGAATCAATAGAACACCTTCTGTTATGCGGTTTAAAAGTACGACAGATTGCAGATCTATATGGTGTATCGGAGAAGACGATCACAAGGCTAATGAGCCAGTTTGATATACGGTAAGTGGCAATGGCTGTATTAGGTTAGGTACTTTGACATGGAATGTCCAAAGCAGCTCCAACTAATATTTTCAATCTAAGATGTTTAAGAGGCATTGGCGGTTGTCGAAAGGTGTAAAATATTTGGCCATTTCAGTACACTTGAAAGCAACAACCGAACAATTCACCGGCAGCCATCAAGTCACATGCAGATGCATAGGTGAAGGGCTTAAGCATTTCACACTTCTAGTGCTCCTGTGTAGTATAATTATCTCCTGTACTGTCATCAGTCCACACCTTGAACCTGTCCCAGTCATTCAATACATAAGACACAATGTTCCTCCGGATATCAAGAGTGAGCCTGATATGGCTGTGCAATATGTATCAAAGAGAATGGAAAAGGTAGGTGTCATCTCCAGGCATGGAAACCACTTGGTAAGTGACAGTTCTTTGATCGATGGTGATCACCTCGATAGACATGTTAATGCGGGTACGATAGGAAATGGGTACCTGAATAATGTAAGGTAGGTCTAAAATACCTACACAATAACTATAATCGTAATAAATGAACAATAAAACAGCAGAGAAGCCGTGGATTAAATAAAAAGGCTGTAGTTATCAGCAGGGAGACGTGAATCCCGTGGTGAAGCAAAGAATGGAATGTAGAGACTGGAGCGATGGACGGCATTATATAGGCAGGCAGCCAACAACGTGGGAGGCGTTGGGATCAGGGATCCAACGCCGCCTCACACAGTGACCCAGCTGCAGGCTATGTACGTTGTAATAAATAAAGAGTCTTTCAAAAATAGAAAAAGATTTGGTAATCGTCCCCATATATTGTCGTCCAGACAAAGTGAAAAAATGGTTGATTCAGAATGACTTTTCAGTATAGAATGAATGAAACATGGTAACAAAATGGCGTTTAAATAACAGATGGGATGATGGGAGAAGAAATGGTTGGCAGGAAGTGACGATTGGAGGCGGGACCACGGAACCAACGTCATCGTGAGCAGACAGGAGTAGTTGAGTGTGGAACCGGAAGTGATGTCATTGGATGGGAACCGGAAGTGATGTCATCGCGGCCATTTTGGAACTGAAAATGGATGGGTTTATTTTTCTTCCAGTTTTCTGTAGGTAGAAAGAGATTCAGGTAAGTACCACGTGATAAATTCTTGTCTCGCGAGATTTCACTCACCTTTGGGCTCTTTGACTGCCTCCAACTCGCACGTATGTGACATGACCCCCCCTCAGCCCAGACCCATCCGGTTGGGCGACCTGCACCGAGAGGTCGTGAATCCGGGAGAGAGCATCTGCGTTGGCCTGCAAGGAACCCCTACGATAAGTAACGCTAAAACGATATGGTTGGAGATCCAAAAACCACCTAGTGACACGAGGATTCGACTCCCGATGAAGGGACATCCACTGTAAAGCGGCATGGTCCGTCACCAGAGTGAATTCCCGCCCCAATAGGTAGTACCTCAACGATGTAATAGCCCACTTAATTGCCAGGGCCTCTCGCTCCACCGCAGCATACTTCATCTCACGGTCCAGCAGTTTCCGGCTCAGATACATAACGGGGTGTTCAGCACCCTCGACACATTGGCTCAAACGGCACCCAATCCTGTGGCCGATGCATCGGTCTGGAGAATAAAAGGAAGAGAAAAATCAGGGGATTTTAATAAAGGTGATGTAAGGGCCAATTTTAAGTCACAAAATGCTTTATCTACTGTATCATCCCAGACCACTTTTATAGGTGCCCGTTTCTTTGTCAAATTAGATAAGGGCAGCAATTTCTGAGAAATGTGGCACAAAGCGACGATAGTAACCAGCTAATCCCAAAAATGCCTGCACTTGCCGCTTATTTATCGGACGGGGCCAATTTATGATGGCATCAATTTTAAGACATTGTGGTTTCACGACACCCCCCCCCACTAGGTAGCCCAAATATTTGGCTTCTCTCAATCCAAAGAAACATTTCTTTGGGTTAATACGAAGTCCTGCAGCTGCCAGTGTGGAAAGTACCGTTTTCACCTGCCATACATGATCCTTCCACGTGCTGGAATAGATGACAACGTCATCTAGGTAGGCGGCACAATAGGAATTGTGGGGCCGTAGCAGTGTGTCTACCAGACGTTGAAAAGTAGCTGGCCCCGTGCAAACCAAAAGGAAGGACCCGGTATTGCCAATGCCGCTGGGAGTGCTAAATGCGTTTTTTTCTTTTGCAGAATCCGTTAAAGGAATTTGCCAATACCCTTTTGTCATGTCAAGGGTAGTTAGGAATTGAGCGCTTCCTAGCCGATCGAGCAGATCATCCACTCGCGGCATCGGATACGCATCAAACTTGGAGACCCGATTGAGTCGTCGAAAGTCATTACAGAGCTTTCAAGACCCATCGGGCTTAGAAACTAGAACAATTGGACTAGACCAAGGGCTATAGCTTTCTTCGATAACCCCTAAATCCAGCATTCGCCTAATTTCCAATTCCACTTCCGCTTTCTTTGCCTCCGGGAGTCTGTAAGGTCTCTCCCTGACAATCACTCCAGGGTCCGTAATAATATCGTGCGCAATCAATGCAGTATGTCCAGGTAATTCATCCACCACCTCGGGTACAGACAAGATAGCCTTTTCGAGATCTTGTCGCTATTCTGGAGTCAAATTGGAACCAAAATTAAGTTTGGCACAGGACATAAAAAGTGAACTAGGCTGTCCGGAGGAGGGATCGGGTTCCCTTTCCTTCCACGGTTTCAGCAAATTGATATGGTATACTCTTTCGGTCGGTCAACGATTAGGTTGTTTAACTAAATAGTCGACGAGACCTTTTCTTTCTTTAATTTCATACGGTCCTTGCCAATGAGCTAATAATTTATAATGAGAGGTCGGGACTAATACCATAACACGATCACCCGGGACAAATTCCCGAATGGTGGTGTTTCTATTATAATAACGTGACTGTGCTGCTTGCGCTTTTTCTAAATTCTCTTTTAGGATAGGTCTGATCTTCTCTAGTCTATCGCATAATTGCGCGATATATTCAAGAATATTTGAAGTAGGGAGTACCTCCTCCTCCCATCCTTCTTTTAACATGTCCAAAAGCCCCCTGGGTTGCCTTCCGTACAAATGTCTCGCAGGCAAGGAGCTCAGCCATTTTGTGGGAGGAGTTGATGTTGGGCCGTAGCCAGCGACACACCTTGCCCCAGGCTTGAAAGCCCTGCGATCTTAACGGCCTTTCTGGATCGAATTGCCACACCCTCCACTCTCTCGCCTGTTGTTCTGGTGAAACGCCGTAGCGTTTGAACACCTCCAATTTTAGCGCATCATAATTGGCCGCCTGCTCCTCAGTTAAGTCGTAGTAAGCCCTCTGCGCTGTTTCCTTCAAATAGGGAGCCAGTAGGTACGCCCACTCCGACCTCGGCCACGCGTTCCGCTTAGCGGTACGCTCAAAAATCAAAAAATAAGACTCAATGTCATCAGATTCAGTCAAGGGGGTTAACTGAATTGGCTGTGACCGAGCTACTTCCGTCCGTACACCAGCACGGGAACGAGCCTCGGCTTCCGCCAATTGGGTCCTGGTTTCCCCCATCTGAATTTTCAGAGTTTGTAGATCTCCCACAATTGTACTTAGTACAGCGTTGAGGTCCTGTTCTTCGGTCATGTTGAACAAGTATCCTGCCGACTACACCAATGTAATAAATAAAGAGTCTTTCAAAAATAGAAAAAGATTTGGGGATCTTCCCCATATATTGTCGTCCAGACAAAGTGAAAAAATGGTTGATTCAGAATGACTTTTCAGTACAGAATGAATGAAACATGGTAACAAAATGGCGTTTAAATAACAGATGGGATGATGGGAGAGGAAATGGTTGGCAGGAAGTGACGATTGGAGGCGGGACCACGGAACCAACGTCATCGTGAGCAGACAGGAGTAGTTGAGTGTGGAACCGGAAGTGATGTCATTGGATGGGAACCGGAAGTGATGTCATCGTGGCCATTTTGGAACTGAAAATGGATGGGTTTATTTTTCTTCCAGTTTTCTGTAGGTAGAGATTCAGGTAAGTACCACATGATAAATTCTTGTCTCGCGAGATTTCACTCACCTTTGGGCTCTTTGACTGCCTCCAACTCGCACGTGTGTGACAACGTATATATGTACGTAAGTAGGATTCAGTTAGCGTTGGGAACCCGCATACCAAATTTCTTGAAGATGGGCCCATAAGTAACAAAGACCGTTGAAAAGTTCAATATGGCGGCCCACAGTGGCATCATACCACCGAAATAAGTACGAAATTTCAGCCTTCTACCTACACGGGAAGTTGGAGAATTAGTGACATTGGAAAGTTCAATATGGCGGCTGACAGTGGCGTCATTCCACTGAAATAAGTACGTACATCGGTTTTGGTTAGCGCAGGGAAGCTGCCTACCAAATTTCGTGAAGATGGGGTCAGCCTTCTACCTACACGGGAAGTTGGAAAATTAGTGACGTTGGAGAGTTCAATATGGCGGCCGACAGTGGCGTCATACCATCGAAATAAGTACGTACATCGGTTTCGGTTAGTGCAGGGAAGCTGCCTACCAAATTTTGTGAAGATGGGGCCATAAATAAGAAAGTTCAACATGTCGGACGTTGTCGTTTTGTAAGTAAGCTGTAAGGAATAAGCCTGCCAAATTTCAGCCTTCTACCTACACGGGAAGTTGGAGAATTAGTGATGAGTGAGTGAGTGAGTGAGTGAGGGCTTTGCCTTTTATTAGTATAGATATTATATTAAATAATTGTTACTTTTGTAGTTTGATTTGATGTCAACAGTTTTTCAAAATTTGAACTCATAAACGGTAAATCATTGCAATTCTGCTGTTAAGTTACGGTCCCCGTTAGTGATCAATTGCCAGATATTTCAACAATTTGACGCCTTTTATACTCTCACCAGACAACATGTCAACGAGTAGCAGTGGACCCGGCAAACATTATAAGAGTGGTGCTGCTAAACGTAAAGCACACCTGTAACAGGGATTGAAAAAGATTTATACCTTTCTCAAAACTGAGCAAGGGCAAGCAGTGGTAATTGAGAATGCTGATGCTGGTGAATCGTTTCAACGGTCACAAGCAGGTTATGCGGACAGTGTAGTGAGTGAAATTGTTGTAACTACCGAGTCTGGAAGTAGCAATACAATTGCTTTGGGATCAATGTGCTATCTACTAAAACCATTCAAAATGGACAAACTACTAAAGACAAGCAAGCAGTATATATATGACCAAGCAATTTCCTACCAACAAGGCACATTTGGAACCATTGACACCTCACTTTATGATGTCCATTTTCTCAGAACTTGTGTAAAACAGGTCGATTGTGTAGTAGTATCCTGTCAACCGGTGTTGTCAATTTAATTTGTTACAAATTGAAATGGCTTCATTTTATAGTACAGAACAGTTTCAACTTTCTAGCTTACATTACATTTTAATCATCTTCCTTCATAAAGTTGTCTTGGAAAAATAAGCGGGTCCACATTTTACATATATTTATGTACTACTGCTACCCACACCTCCCACATTCCATTCCCACAATTTACTTAATTTTTGCTAACTTACAGCTGCTGTAATAAAGCGATTAAAAAAGTTATTACAAATTCCATTTAGAGAGCTAGTTTGTTTGCCACCAGTGTGTGACTGACAGAGATGCGGTCATGGACACCACTGCCCAGCCGACCCCTAGGATCTAGTTGCGAATAATTTACTAACAGTTATGCTAGATAGGGAGGCCCACCTCAGGGCGCTGCACAGTGGACTTTAGCAAGCTAGCTAAGCCACTGACTGCATGTAATTTTTTGACTGTATTTATGTTGACGATTTGATATTTGATTGTTTCTGTTACATATAATAACATTCAATTTTTTTGGCTCATTTTTCTAAGAGTATAAGTTTAAATTATTTTTAAGTGCCCAAGGAGAAACTGTAAAAAACTAAATATAAACTCCAGGTTATGATGGATACTGTAATATGTAGACTGTCACAATGCTCAGCACTACTCACTCACAGCTGAAGAAACTTGAGTTCAGCTTCCACCCAGGTGACTGCATGCTGTTCTTCACTCCTCATGGGTTTTTTTCATCCCCTAAATCATGCGTTTTAGATTCATTGCCTTGACGTATTACTGCATATGACAGGCTTGTGTCCCTTTAAAGGGTATATTTTGTTTAGTTTCACTTGATGCCATATACAATTTCAAAGGTTTCTCTGACAAAATAGTGAAACCTAAGCTTTCCAAAAAAGATTTGCATTTCTGGATACCATAATAGTTGTTACTCCTGTGAAGAACTTGTATACTTTCGAAAATGATCAGACGGAATCTCTATAATTTAAAATATTGTTTTCTTTGTTTTTATGCATTAGTGTTACAGACAAGATATTATGAGTTTTGTAATCATTGCATGCGTCTATTGGTTTGATTGTTCTTAATTAAATATCTGTCTCAAGCAATAAATGATACTCTTGAATAAATTACATGCTCAGTTTAGAAAAATCATAGGGACAAAAGGGAAAACCATTACTCTGTTATAAAAGCAAAAATTCACATACAACAGCAAGGGAACAATTATTTATCAACTAGCATATTCAGTCTTCATGCTTGTAGAGCACTGCTAACAATGCTACATATATTATTTATCTGTGGAGATTACAAACATGGCAGTCCAATCTCAGAAATCTGCTCTTCCATCATGGATACATTTATTATTTTGCCAAAGTCAAAAAGCATTTGCCTTCTGGATATTATTCAGAGAGTTAACTGACTGTTTAAGGATATCATTTACAAGCTGAATTTTGAATTTAAATTGATTAATTTTTAAACTGATTAAACTTTTGCATTAAACAATATAATCAATCAGCTAACAACCTTGCAGAGTATTTTAATCTTACTCTGTATTCAAATATCTGTACTAAACTGATTATTATTATTTGTTTGGCTGTAATCCTCACTGGTTATATCCCAGCTGCAGTTTACAGTTTCAAGGTAAGCAATTTTATCTCAAATGATCAAGAAGTCTTTCATTTTTCATTTAAAGTGAGTGCTTAGTCAGAAGCTAATCCTGCTTTGACATGTGGGATTTGATTATGCCCTTAATAACAGACAGAGTGAAATTAAAGTCTGAATTCTATTTACATCTGCAAGATAGTTTAAGATGGTCTGGGATATCTGCTGACCTTATAAGAGTTCCCTTTTCAACGGTTTTATTTTATTGTACAATATCATTACTATTTCTCTTTTTTCTTATCTGTCACATATGGACGGCCAGATTACATACCACTGTTGGAATAACAGCTTTTGATAAAAAGTTCTATTTAGTTTGCAACATCCACTACTCTGAAATAGCATGATTTAAGTCATACGTGACCTTGACTTTCAACATGATTTGTTGCCCATTTTTAAGGTTTCCCAAAACACTTCAGTGACAACTACTTCCACCTAAAGAACTGAGTGCATTTTCATAAGTATTCTAACAGGAATTCAATACTGGGATTTAATGTAGAAAATGAAGTGTCTTTGATAGGTGCAAGATGTTCCAGCTCATACAGATGCCAAAACATTACAAAATAAATTCTTAAATTCTAGCTGCATCCATATTCTCATCCTCAATGATCTGCTTTGATTTCTAAAACAAAATCCATCTATCCATCCATTATCAAACCTGCTATATCCTAGCTACCAGGTCACAGGGTTCTGCTGGAGCCAATCCCAGCCAACACAGGGCACAAGGCAGGAAACAAACCCTGGGCAGGGCGCCAGCCCACCTCAGTACAGCAAAATCCCTCTCATGCAATATCCTATAGCACCATGCAGTTCTTCTTCTCTTTTATTTGGGTGACCTAAGAAAGATATTTAAAGCAGAGGTGGATGGATAAAATAAAAGATCAGAAAGAATGAATTTGACTAATGAGTAGGTGCCGGATCGATCAGTATGGAGAAGGTTGATTAAGCAGATTGACCACACAAAGAAGTGGGAAAAGAAGAGGAAGAAGAAATGTCCATACACAGGGGGAATGCCTAGAAATTTCTTGGACTCACCAACAGTGATAAACTAATGTGGGTGTAACAAATCTTGACTTTTGTCAAAAAGGCTCATCAAAGCCTTTACTTCATCCTAAACATCTGTAGAAAGGTCAGATTTCGAAATCTATGCTCACCAACTTCTATAGATGTACAGCATAGTCCATCATCAGTGGTTACATAGCACAGTGGTATGCCACTTGGCAAGCCTCACATTAAAGTACAGCTGACAGCATGAATCAGGTTTAGGGAGTAGGCTGGTATAAGTTAAACACTTCATAGCCATACCTAGTGGATACAAATTAAATATCATCACTTGAAAGTATAATTCAAAACACAAAAAGGCTAGCAAACAAAGACAAAATTTCCAAAAATGGGAGGCAAAATTCAAACCTGGAATAGACAAGTAAGGGTCAATAAAACATGCAGTATTAAAATTTAACACATTGAAGTAAATTCCCTTAGCCTAGCTCTCTCACTCTTATTTATTTTGCCCCTCCTATCATGTGACTGGTTAGGATGGGTCATAGTCAATTTACAGATAAGAAATTGTGGCAAGGGCCTCCTGAATTCAAATCCACTGAAATACATTTCACAGGAATTTGTTGGTATTTAAATAAAGATCTCCAGTGACAGAAAAAATTCGGGTGTGAGAGTCAGTAGGCTTTGCGCCCTAGGAACCAAGTTACCTGAACTATTCTATAACATTTCAATAATTATTTACCACTCTGGTGCTGATCTTTCTGATCATAAAATAGGTCATTATGCTACTATTGACAAGAAGAATTCATAATTAATTGTAGAATTATGGTATTTGAGGGTTTCTCTAGAGTGCCTGTTTCTCCTGCACGATTTGGCTCAAAAACTAATCAGCACATCCTTATCTCATAAAAGGCTTAAGTTTCGAGTTTGGTGTTTTTCCGTCCAGCCATTTTAGCTGTAGTCTATTCTCAAGAAACTGTGATACACAGACACATACCCATCATCGAGATATCAATGTTTTCGTTATCAGGGGACCCTAAAAAGTTGTGATCCGTCAAAAAACCAGAATCAACATTTTTGACAAATCTAAAGCTTTTGCTGCTCTCCCATAGATGATAGGTTATGGTGGGGGAGAGTACAAAGCAAAAAAAATGACTGGGACTTATAGTTGATCATGTGTAGGCACGAAAAGAGTCACTTTACCGATTGTAATAAAAGTTTCAGCAATTGCAATCCTGAAGAAAATCAGAGACAGAAAGGAATCTCAAAGCTCTCAGGGCAAAAGGGGGCACTGGCACTAATCATGTCCTCTCCTATTCCCTCCACATTTTATGTTGTTTGACTGACACTATTGCCACTAGTCTGGGAGAGAAATGAAAGTAGGTATCTACTGTGCATATAACAATAAATTTAAACTGAAACTGATTATTAAGCATGTATTGAGAAGAACTGCCATGTCTTCTATAAATCTACTTGAAATAAAGTAAGCATTGCATAGTAAAATCTCCAGTGATAAATTAACACTTAAAATATATGGAAACACTCTTACCATTACACTTTAAAGGGTTTAAAGCGTAATGGAAAGAGTGTTTCAATATACCCTAAGTGTATGAGTTAACTTAACACTAAGAACGATGGCATAAAACATCAGTGTATCTATTATTAATTGACACTTTGTTTTATCAATGTATTCTTGAGGCATCAATGTATTAAAATAAGTAATGTGGCTGTATTTCTTTGTCGATTCCTGTTTTTGGAGGTTCAAGCATTGAGTCTGACAATTGCACAAAAAAAAAAATCCCATAATCCAAGTATCTTTGTTTTTCAAGATTTCATGAAATTCAAAACTAAAACAATTCACACAAAAATGAAGAAAAAAAATTGATAATACACACAAAACCCAACTTGCTTATGACGTTTCAGTTTCAGGCATGCATATATCTAAGTCTTGTTTCTTTTAAGTTATTGTTTTTGTTATTAATTTAACACATACTGTGCATATATTAGTACATACTGACCGAAAAATGTGTGCTTCTATGCTTTCCATTTGCAAGCAAACAATCCATCTTTATATCTAAAATAGACTAGGGGGCTCTGCCCCCTGCTCGCATCGATCACCCACCCCCGGGTTTTGTTTACCGGATATACAATTTAAAGAGATTGTTAGTTTCATGGGAATTGTTACATATGCATTATTTTCACTTTTATTTTAAAACTTTTGTAAAAAAAATACTTTATTTCCGGCCCCGGGCGTGGTTACATCTCTTTCTCACAGGATGTATAACGCTGCTCTCGTTTTGAAGGGGGTGCGGCTGAACGCACGCTAAGGAGATGCTGTCAGATCATCTGCTTCTGGCGAGTTGTCTGTTCTGCTTGTCTCGCTGCCCGATCATTTCAAAGCCTGTACAGCAACTGTCCTTTTGCCACTTCGCTAACGCACACTAAGGAGAAGCAGTCTGATCATCTGCAGACTTTTTGCTGCTGGAGAGCTGCATGTTTTGCTTGTCTCTTGTCGTCGTTTTAAGAGCTGGTATCACATGAAGCGTGTCTGCCAACAGCAATCCAACAACTGCTAGGTTAGATGTCCGTGGACTTGTTTTAAATGATGTCTCACTGCCTTGTCTTGCATGACGTTGTAAAAACAATACTTGTCCTTTATTTCCGGCTCCGGGCATGGTTAAATCTCTTTCTCAGGATGTATAATGCTGCTCGTGCCTTTATGTGCCTTTACACAACCGAGTGTTATTTGATATTGTTTTCATCTCACTGGTCTTTTAAGTGTCTTCCAAGAACTTCCGAGAAGATCACATCTCGTCACCCCGCTTTACCTTTCCAGTTTTTTTTTTTAAATAGACTACCTAAATATTCCATTAATGTGTTATGTTATGGGAGATAAAGCTATAAAAAATATTCTATTCTAGTAGTAATTACATATGTAAATTTAACCTTAACATTAACTTACTAGGATTTGCACTTATACGTACTTTCCATTTTCCATTTTCCTTTCAAATAATTAGCTGTTTATTGATTTTGGTCACCCAATAGGCTTAGTGACAGAGCAAATTTAGCAAGGGGCATTGAGAGACAATGGATGATTATAATACAAATAAACACCACAGTATTTTCAAGGTACTACAAGTATGCCAGAGAGAGCACATGCAACAGGCTACAGCAAAGAGAACTTCATCCTACACAACACAATCTCGTCAATTAGCACTGTTACTCACTAAGCCCAAAGTTAAGCAGAGGGTGTGTCTACATTTAGGGCAACATGGGCTCACACATACAGATAATCAAACACACAGCACTAATATATCATTAATACAACAGAAGAACAAAAAATAAAATAATAAAAATGAAATATTGGCCCATAATTTAGTATACCATTGCATGCAGCAAAAGAGGCTTCTAATATAGCACTGTTAATAAACTGCTGCCTGAATATTTACCTATTCAAACCCTTTACTGTACATAAAGTAAAAATGCACCAAGGCAGATGTGTGATGTTGCTGAGATAAAATACACATATACAAAGGCGGATGTTCACTCATCCTTATGAGAGGTGAACCTGACAAGTACGAAAACCATCACTGCAAAAAGTATCTAATCAAAATCATGATGCACTGACAAAAATGTGCCAAGAAAAGTGTGCAATGAAAAATGTACACAGGAAAAATGTGAGCAGTGCCAAATGATCTTAATAATGTTAAAATATTTCAGACAGGGTAAATTCCCCCTTAGTTATGATTTGTCTATTTCAACAACAACAATATATTCTGTGTGACAGATAGGGGGCACTATTGCTCCCTTGAACCCTCAGACTTGACTCCAGACACTAGGTAAAAGTCCAAATATATGACTTTTTATTAATACACAACAGTGCACAAAGCACCCGCCTTTCCACAATACTCATTAAATTAAACAATATACTAATCAATAAACTCTCCACCACTCCCAGACGTGTTGCCTTCCTTCCACCCAGCTCAGCTCGTCATCTGAGGATTTCCCATTGTCCTTCATAGTCCTTGACCCGGAAGTGTTTCGCTCCCTTTTGTCCATGTGACTAGGAACACTTCCGGGGCATAGGGCAAATATTCTTTGCTCCTCCCTGCAGCTCCATCTAGTGGCCCCTGTGGTATCCAGCAGGGCTGAGGATGAAAACTCCATTGTCCACAATTCCCTGCTAGTATTCGGGGCACCTCTGTGCTGCAGGGAGAGCTCCATCTGACGGCCTGGGGGTATTGGCCGGGATCACTGGCCGGCCATAGACCACATCTGGTACAGACCAAAATTACACAAGGAATGCCTCAATGGGCTACAGGCCCTGTTTTTTTGGCGGCCTCTCCATCCTTGACTGCCTAAGAAGAAAAGA
The DNA here is from genome assembly GCF_016835505.1 of Polypterus senegalus. Taxonomy (NCBI): domain Eukaryota; kingdom Metazoa; phylum Chordata; class Cladistia; order Polypteriformes; family Polypteridae; genus Polypterus; species Polypterus senegalus. The sequence goes on along the minus strand of NC_053168.1, from coordinate 70,149,351 downwards.
AAACAACTTCCAAAATAAAGGATGGTTGATTGGGCATGCAATGGGTGTCAAAAACTGGGGTAAATGCAACACACAAAATAGAACACAAATAATTCTCACCACAGAGCTAGATGGCCAATATAATACTACCATAGAAGAAGCAATGTACACAAATTGATAGAAGACATTAAATTATATAAATAAAAGGGTAACTGTGTTGTGCAATGTATAGCACCACATTATGGAAAATCCCTTGCACAAAGACTAAATGTAGCACTTGTCTGCACAAAGACTAAATGTAGCACTTGTCTTAATGTAAATGGCTTCTGTGCTGTCAAAGGAAGGATCTACAAGCTCTTCAAAAGCAGCAAGCATGTCATCACAAGACACTAAATTTAAAGCTAATATTTAGCATGAAAGTAAACCTTTTCATTGTTTTGTTAAGTGTCCATTAAATGTCCACACAGTGACTGTCCAAGAAAGAGAAACCCTCGCACCACCATTCTCGAGGACATAAATTGTGAATACCTGGCAGAAAAGGTGATGAGTGCAAATTTTGCTATCCACTTTAGTTGGTATGCTTTACTCATGCAACATACAATTGCAGTGTATTGCTAGCCAGACAAAATGTTGCATTTTTCACTCAACAGTCAATTTTATTGAATTTGTTATGTTATTTGAGTAAAATATATAAAATAAAAGTATGCATGTATATGTAAAACGTACCGTTTATACTCGCACATAAGTTGGGACTTGATTTTACTATATAATTTCTGGTATTTTATAATGTTGGTCGTATAAGTTGAATGTGGAAAACTCACGCTATCGGTCCAAAAGATTATGATGTGCTAACACCCACCTGAGAGAGTAACCACGGAGCGATCTGCTTTTTTTTTCTATGTGGGTGCGGCAATGCCCTGTATCAGCGTGTGCTCCTAATTCTCTCTCTCTCTCTGTTGTGCCTACGTGACCACACAGTAATACCCAAAACATTCCAAAGCAATATTTGTGCTGATTTGTGTTTTTTGTATTTCACACATTCATACACCTTTGTCGTAAGAACATTCCTTATCTACAATGGAGCATTCGATCAGAAGAAAATATGAAGCTGGTTTTAAATTAAATGTTGTTGAAGTAGAAAAAGAAACTGGTAACTGCGCTGCTGCAATAAAATTCGATGTATCTGAGAAACTGATGTGAGATTGGAGGAAGCAATAAGACGTAAAAAAAAAATTTAAGTGTTGCATTTTTGAACGGGTGTGTAAGTCGGGGTCTCATTTTCCAGGTTTCAAGGCCAGAACTTTTATATTTGACTATATTCAATATTTTTTTTAAGAATTTGTGTGGAAAAATTTAGGGAAATTGTGTCTGTTTCTCTTCTCAATATCCTCATATGGCACCGGGTGCCACTGCTGTACTGTCAATGGAAAAGTCATCTCTGGTGGAGTAGCACTGGAATCATCAGGTAGAAGGGTCTTTCATCAGATTGGCTGGCCCAGCACTGACTCAACTGTTGAATGTCCAATAGCGGGTAGCAGCTTGCTGGTTGAAGGCCTCCAGGATTCTCACTGTGTGTGGCTTGTCTCTGACTCCTTTTCTACAGTTAACTGATGGATTGATATTATTTTCCATTTATGTTAGTTTCTCCTTTCTTTTTTGATGTACTTTAATAAATCTGTATCCTTATATGTGATAATTCTGTATTTAGTCAGTGGTATAATCTGTTCTTGCATTTTGACTTAAGAGTTGTTGTGGCGCTCTGTTCTTGCACTTGGTGAGGAGCAAAGCTGTACCAAAACAAAGTAGTTTCTGCTATTGTATTTCTGAGGTGGTAATGATAGATTGATGATAGACTGACCTTCAGTGACCACATAAAACATGTGTGTAAGGCATCGTTTTACCATCTACGAAAAATCTCCAAACTCCGCCCCCTCTTAACCCTCCCAGATGCAGAGAAACTTGTCCATGCCTTTATCTCTTCAAGGCTGGACTACTGCAATGGACTTTTTGTTGGTATTCATACCAAGGAATTACAAAAGCTTCAATATATCCAAAACAGTGCTGCAAGAATCCTACTAAGAGTAAGGAAATTCGAACATATTACTCCCATCCTCAAATCACTTCATTGGCTCCTTGTTTCCCTGTTGAGTACAAAATGCTTCTATTAACCCATAAATGTATCTATGGCCAGGCACCTTCTTACCTTCAAGATTTGATTCTCTTAGAAACTTCCAATCGGATCCTCAGATCATTTGGCAGCATGCAGCTTCAGACTCCACTTACTAAGCTCCGTACTATGGGGGGTCGAGCTTTTTGCTCTGCTGCCCCACAGCTCTGGAATCAGCTCCCTGTTGAACTGAGAACTACACAAAATCTGGACACTTTTAAAGCAAATTTGAAGACTTTTTTATTTAGGAAAGCATATAACTGCTGAGATTGTAAATTTAATCTAGTCTTTTAAACTTTTCAACTTTGTGGTTATTGCTCTTGTTGTAGCACTTTGAGATTTTGTCAATGAAAAGCGCGTTATAAATAAAATCTATTATTATTATTATTATTTATTATTAGCTCTGTGAAGAGGATTGCTTGTGTTCTGTGTTGTGTGTTGCAATTACCTCATTTTTTGACATCCATTGTATGCCCAATCTATCTGGAAGGGGGTCTCTCTGACCTGCCCTTCCCAAGATTTCTTCCTTTTTTATTCTTACAAGTTTTTTTTTGTTTTTTATTGTCTTCTTAGAGGGTCAAGGCTGGGGGGCTGACAACAAACAGGGCCTGTTGAAGTCCATTGAGGTATATCTTGTGTGATTTAGGGCAATACAAGAAATAAACCAGTAAGGACAAGACGTAAACTACTGTTCTATAATTGACCTACACTATCATTTGTCTTCAGACACTGGAGACTTTTGGTGGAAGGTAAAGGATTGAGGGGCATTATTTTGCAAAAAAAAGCAACTTTATTGCACATTTAAATAGATATCACAACAAAAAATGCAGCAGCATGAAAAAAACAGGAGCCAGATTGAGATAACAATAAAATCAGCACTGAACCAACAGAAAACTTTGACAAATGAATCTCCACAGTCCAGAAAACTAATCAAGTGCATCACAGATTTCATCATCGGAGACATGCAACCACAGAGTTCAAGCTAGAATATATCCTGTCCTGCCGCTCACATGTAACTAATGTTGTCTTGAAAAATACAGTATATGTGAAGAGGCAAGGGGTATTGTGCATGCGCAGCGTGAGAAGGTGGTGGGTGTCACCTTCACTATAAGTGCATGGGTTCTTGTCCTACTGTTGATTATAAAACAATGAAGGCACATACTATCAGATTCTGAGATGAACCGTTTCATGTAGCAGTTGGGTTCCCTGGGATATACAGTATAGTCAGTGAGGGAAAAACATGCAGCATGGTATGTTCTAATGGTATGGTCTACGTTGTTCTACACATCCTATAATTTATGTCACACGTAATTTACCAATGCCTTGCAACTGATACACTCAACACATTGGCTTCATAGCACACACCAACAAGCACTTTGTTATTGCAGGGTAGCATTGATTTTTTATTCAACTTCATGATGATTTCTCACTATTACTATAATTATGCTCCTTGTTATTTATTGATATTTATAAATTACTCAACAGATGTTATTGTGGGCAGCACTTAGTGTTTTCCTTCAAAAACTCCTGACAAACATTGATAGTTATTGGGAATACTTCCAGATCAATGCATGAGAAATGTCAAGTCTACTTAACACTGATGATTTTGTTGTGTGAAATTGCACTGGATGCCTTGGAAGGATTACATCCAGTAGCACCTAGGGAGCAGAAAGTGAAGGATTGCCTGGTACCATTTTCAATATGCAGCATGCATTATTGTCCATGACACTAGAGGCTAGCTATGAAGGTGAGGCAACACCATGGAGACTGAACCAAAGATATCATATTTCCAGGCCAATAGAGGGCAGAGGGACTGGAAAATGTAGGAAACAAGAAGCTCCTTTAACCCTTGAAGGCAAGGCTTCTTTACGGTAGGAATGCTTGGAGAGGATTAAGGGGAATTCAGGCATAGTGTCTTTATTGCAGAATTAAGGCCAGCCCTGATGGCAGACAATATTCTGAGGCTTGACAAGTATGCTCTGTAATGGACTGCCTGCCTGTTCTGTTGGGTCCCGCCATGTACTTAGTACAACTACAGCACGCTTGGCCCTCCTTAAACTTGTCTTGGAATAATTGGCTTTGAAAAAATTAGTGAGTAAATAAATGGGAGTTAAATATGGCAAATAAAATTTTTGCAATATATATGTTGCCATTTCAATATAGTATTTAATATTTAGTGTTTGAATTACAATGATTGTTGTCATGATGGGTATAGAGTAGATTCTGACTTCTTGTTTGTAATGATTCCTTTTGTATCATTTTAAAACATCATAAAAGTCTAAATTTTTAACAAGACTAGCCTTAGGTGTCACTTTTAAAGTTCTAGGGTTATAGTATCTCAGTATACCTAACATTGAATATATTCAAAAACAATGAATGATTTTTTTTTTTTTCTTTTCTTTCAGGGTATTTCCAAGAAGACCCATAGAGCTGAGTCCTACTAAATTTACATAAATTATACTTTTAAATTATATTAACCTTGCATGTGCATTATTTTAACTTCTTCTATGGTGAACCTGCTATTGTGTACGTTTCCAGGAAGGCACAGTAACCTTGTAAATGGCCACAAACACTTTTCTATAATTAATAGGCTTTTGCTTATTGAACACTTGGAAAAATGAATGCCAAAGAACAGACCACAGAAATGATGCAGGGTTAGATCAGTCATACCAGGGCAAAGAGCAAAAGCAGATTTCCAAAGATGAATAATACATTAACAAAAAAAAAAAACTACGAAGTCAGATTATAGGATTTATTGAAAACACAGAAAAGTAAAGTCTGGGAGATGTGGTGTTGGTGTGTGATGAAGACAATACAGACAGGTGGATGCTGTACTACGTAGTATGGATTATTTACTGTATATGAGACTAATCAACACATGAAACACAAAACTGGATGTCTGACAAATACATAAAGAAAACTCAGTCTCTGCTCTAAATGTTACAGACATTGTGATAGTCAAGGGTCAACACACTACAACGACCATTTTCTTCAATATGCAAATGTTTTCTTTTATTACAGTAGGATCCTCATCACTTTATCTGCAATGTTTTTCTATTTCAGCCTTCAGTACTCTTGAAGGGTTAGAACTATTAAAAAATGTAAATAAAAACTAGAAAGCTCTTTCATATTTGATCTGTACTATGTCAGCATTTTCCATTTTCTTTTATTGCCTATCACACTTTGTACATTTTACACAAGACAATTCCTACATGTTGACTATGTTTCTACACTTCTTCGTAAATATTAGTTTTAGCTGAACAGTCCTGTCAGAGGATTAAAATATTTAAAAATTTAACAAGACAAAAATGTAACAAATACTTTGTTTTTCTTCTCATTATGACAAATGATTTCTGCAGAAAGGCAAGCAAATATAAAATGGACATGTATATTCCAGTCAAGATCTGACGATATTTGAGAGTCATATTGTCATTGTTATGTCTTTGTTTTTTCATTCATTTTGGTGTTTATGTGTTTCCAATTTGGAATTTCATAGAGGAGGCTAATGTTCAAAAAACAAAAACAAAATGTGATCAGAGGCAAGGAGGCAGCTGGAAGCAGAGAGAAATGTTGGGGTACCACCCTTTGCCAACAAAGCCCCAGCAACTGACCTCCACAGGGTAAACTCTGGCTTTCCAGCGAGCCTCTTGGCACTGCCAGCTCGGTTTACCTGAAGTGCTTCCTTTTATGGGCTGCTATCATACCCTCCTCCCAAGGGATGGTTAGTTTGATGAGCAGGACCCTCTTCTGCACTGCAGACAATGACAATGTCTGGTCAGAGAGTAGTTATTGCAACATCTCTTGGGAAGACCAGTTATTTCCCGAGGTCTACCAACTTCTGCCACTCTTTGCCAGGTTGATACGTACTATCGAGTCCCTGAGAAAAATGCAATGTCAGCCAAAACTCTTACATACTACATTTCTTGCAGGACGTATCTGGCTATCTACATAGGGGAAACAGGGAGACAGCTTGAAAATTATTTCAGAAAGCATATTTGAGACATTAAGATCAAAGACCTTACAAAGGCTACAGTAGAACATTTCATATCTATTGATCTTTGCCATGCTGATGTTTCTGTTTGTTCTCCAGGTTTCCAAAGACACCTGTTAAAGAAAAAAAAAACCAGATAAGTTTCTTCTCAGTCTTGATTCACATATTTTTTCCAGGATTAAATAACCAACCTCTTTTTAATCTCCTCTTTCATCTTTTTAAGGCCTCTTTTTCACACCAACTTCGTTCACTTCCTTACATTTCTCTCAGCTTTATTCCCTCCTTCCATAGTTATATATTTCACTGTTTTTTTCCCTGTTCTGTCACATACACAGTCAAAACATTGTGCCTCTAACCTTCTTTTTCTTATTTTTAGAATGTAATAACCTTCACTTTTTTTCTTTTTCAGACACATTCTCACACAACCCTTGACTAACTCCATAGGTTTATAGGTATGTTTTGTAATAGAAAAAGAAAAAAATATTCACCCTCTCCTTCACCAGAGAATGGTTGATGGCTTTCATAGCTATATTTTCCCTGATTGAGTTTCTACAAATGTCAAAGCATATCAGAGGAATATTGACTGATTATGAGCTCCTTGAGGTATTTATTCAATATAGACTAAACTGTCAACATCTTTAAAAACTTTTTACACGATCCTATACCCTGAATGTATTTGGTGTAGGAGAATCCCCAAGCTTCCATTATTTTGATCACTGTTTAGACTCTTGGTTATAGTGATGTACTGTATATACATATTCATTGTCTCTCCTCATCATATATCCATGCCACTTCAACCTACTCTCCTGTACTTTTTTAGATATCTCTCACACTTTTCATTTCTTATTCTATCCATTTTTGTAATACCATACATCCATCTCAATATTCTAATTTTTGCCACATTAAACTTCTCTTGTGCTCCATTTACTGCCCATGTGTCAGTTCCATACATCATTGCTGGTCTTGTCACTGTCTTAAAAAACCTTACCTTTAACGTTGGCATTAATCCCTTAATCACACAATACTCATGATACCTTCTCCCAATTGTTCCATTCACACTAAACTCTGTGGGTTATTTCTGCATCTAGCTCCCTGTTGTACTCTATGTGTACCCATGGCTGTGCAGCCACATTCAGCTCCAATTCATTAACAAAGTTTGCTGATGACACAGTGGTGCTGGGTCTCATCTCAAATAATGATGATGCAGTGTACATGAAGGAAGTAGAGAACCAAGCTTAGCTTCATGGTGTCGAGCAAATAGCCTATTGCTAAATGTTAGTAAAATCAAGGACCTGGTTTGGACTCCAGCAGGAAGCAGCAGCAGTCCTTCAGCCCGCTAACCATCAATGAGATCCCAGTAGAGAGGATAAACACCTTCAAGTAACCTGGAGTTACTCAGAGGACTTTATCTGGACTTTACACACACAAGCACTGGTCGCAAAGGCAAGACTGCAGTTGAATCATTTGAAGCAGCTGAGTAAATTTAGGGTATCAAAGTGATATTTTTGATCTATTTTGATGCTATCATGCCTCCACACTCTCAAATGACTGCACCTCTTTTACTCTCCACCACTTTATTCCTTCTGCTTGTGATAAGAAGTCCATGGTGCAGTGCATTTTTAAAATAAATAATTGTGTCCCTTGAAGTGTAGACTCTGATCAGGTGTGGATGCGTGCAAAGGGTAGGAACAGAATAGAGCCCCTGCGAGACAGAGGGAGGGGTGGATACTAAGCCCTGGGGAAGGAGTATGAGATTGACATTCAAGAGGGCTGAGGGTTTTTTTTTTGGTTTGATTAACATAAAACCACTGATATTTTTTGCACCAACCCCCTGCCGAATGTGTGTGTCCTTATTTGCCTGGCTCATCTCGGTACATGACTATCCACAGTTACAGGTGTAAGAGGCTCCCGGATGTGACAAGGGAGAGAGGAGCTGACCCAGACCATCACAGTGCTGCTCGCTCTGTTTTTATTCTCCTGCTGATTCTCATCAAACAGTCTATCACCTTCAATTTATGCTACACTATATCCATGTTTCTTCTACAGTTATCTTCTAGGATAATTGAATTTGTGGTAATGTTTCATTTAATGAGCCATCCAATGGGCAAAGACCTCTCACATATTTAATTGGTCATAAAGAAGAGGGTAAAAATGCATTTACTCATACTCAAAACTTGCAAACTGTGGATTCAAAGAGATGTAACACCCACCATATTAACCAGACCTGACCCATGTAACTACCACCTGACATCAGGTCAGTTATAGAAGAGTTGATGCACAAGCAAGACAAAATATTTGTTTGCGGTGATAAAGAGAGACACCGGGACGCACACAGGGGTTTTATTAAAGAGGATGATACCGTACACAGACTGCACTAAATACATTCATTGCATTCTGCTATAATGGAATAGCAGTACCATGGTGCTACTATGACAGCAATTATGTAAAGTTTTGTTACATTATTTTTGACATTTGGTAACTTTAAATTTGTTTGGTATAGGTGATTGAATTTGTATGCATGAATGACTTCCTGCAATGGTCTCTGGCCCAATCTAAGATTGGTTTCTGCCTTATGCCCGATACTGCCTGACTAAAATTCTTTTCTCAGTGATCGAGAATAAGACATACTCTTTTAATCACAGTAACTCCCCTTTCTCTAAGTTAGTAGAGGTGGCACAATTGTTAAGAGAATGTTATTTAAGTACAAGGAATACTCTCCCCAACAATTATATTTTTTTAATCAATTACTTGCACTATTTTGTATGTAGTGCTGCTCGAAATGAAATTTTATTATGATGTTTTCATATGGAGAATGGAGATCACAAAATGTGTGATACAGCAGGCTAAAGTAGGAGCTGGTGGGATGAGGATAATATTAAATAATAGCAAATAATATTAAAAATCCTTGAAAAAATATCATAATCCTCATGTCAGTTATCCAGTCATATGCTCACATACAAAAAATACTTCCATAAAGTCAGAGTAGGGTACAAACAGAAAGCACCTCTATTTATTGATTTTCAATTAATAAAGAATATAAACAAGTCTTCTTTACTGGTGTCTTCACCTAAACATGGTATCAATAGGTAACCAAAATCATTTGTTTTTCATGTATCCAGGCCAGAGAAGGTGGAAAAAATTGATTAATTCTTTTTCAAGCATGCTTAGCCTACATCATTATCACAGATGACTAAATGGAACCTGTTAGTTACATGTGCAAGTGTTTACATTTACATCGAGACACCACAGAAAAAATAAATTATCAGTAATCCTTATATTCAGGCTTTGTAATGCAGGAATAATCTGATGACTCGAGGGTAACTATGAACATATACAGCACTAAATATTAAGCTCGTTACAATAACGGGCGCTAGAACAGTAGTGCATAAACATTTGTATGAACAGTCTATATTAAATAGCAAGGGACCTTGTATGTGGCTGTAATATGTGTTACTGCATTGTGTGCCTTTAATTTTCTCTCTCAGTAATACTGGTTTGTATTTTCGTAAAATGCCTGTAATTTTGTCAGACAGTAATACAATGGAACCAAAGTAATTTCCCCCATAGGATTGTATGTAAATACAATTAATCCGTTCCAGATCAAATATGAACTGTATGTAAATATATATATATTTAAGATTTTAAGTACAAATATAGTTAATTATACCATTGAATGCACATAGTAATAGTAAACTAAATGTAAAAACATTGAATAACACTAAGAAAACCTTGAACAACAGAGAAAACTAACACTGTAAGAGTTTGCACTATAGCCTTACAACCCGCTCGCTAAAAACACCTTTTTTAATGAGTTTTAAGCACAGGGAAAAAAAATGAACATTTGAAAAATCCATAATCTAATAAACAACCAAGAAAAGTAACATTGCAATGTTGACACTTTTTCTATAGTGTCGTTTCTTGTGACTGAAGACAGAGAGATATAATTAAAGTTAGTAAAAAATCTTTTATTAATACACACCAGACAAAGGTAAAAGGACAGAGAAGCACAGTCCTAGGACACCTGCCCTTCATCTGCCTCGAGGGGTCGGTGTCCCAAATCTTTTATAGGGCCTTTGTCTTATGACTTTAGTTGCACAAGAATTTCAAACCGTTACATCTTACAACATTTTGCTTGGATCAGCATTTACCACATCCTTTAAGTTCATCAGTTGGTCACTTGTGGTTTTAGTTCATCAGTTGGTCACTTCTCGTTTTTTTTGTTCGTTAGGAGAAACAAGAAGTTGCACTTGTCATGTGCACTATGGACAAGACAGGGTCTGCATGGCTTTTGTCATGAACACCAGATTGATCAAACTGTTTATTATTTTTCCACAGCAACAATGCACACCTGCGCCTGTGTGTGTGTGCGTGTGTCTGACTCTGTCCCGTGTGTGTGCGTGCTGTCTGTCTCTGTGGCAGGTCTGCGTGTGTGTGTGCGAGCTTGTCTGTCTCTCGCGCGGGCCTGTCTGCCTGTGTGTGTGTGTGCGTGCATGCGTACGTGTGTGTGTGTGTGTCTGTCTCTCAGGCAGGCCTGCGTGTCTGTCTGTCTCTCGTGCACACGCACCTGTGTGTGTGTCTCTCTCTCTCTCTCTCTGCACACACAGGGAATGCACAGGAAGAGACTGAACACGTGCCGTGTGGCCCCGCGCATGCGCACTTCACTAGAAGACACACACACACGGACACCTGGACGCACACAGGGGTTTTATTAAAGAGGATGATACCGTACACAGACTGCACTAAATACATTCATTGCATTCTGTTATAATGGAATAGCAGTACCATGGTGCTACTATGACAGCAATTATGTAAAGTTTTGTTACATTATTTTTGACATTTGGTAACTTTAAATTTGTTTGGTATAGGTGATTGAATTTGTATGCATGAATGACTTCCTGCAATGGTCTCTGGCCCAATCTAAGATTGGTTTCTGCCTTATGCCCAATACTGCCTGACTAAAATTCTTTTCTCAGTGATCTAGAATAAGACATTTGTAGATTTGTGCATGTACAAATATTTGATTCAGTTTTTTTTTACAGTTAGCAAATTTGGCAACATTACCACAAAAATACAATACCAAAACGTTAGGTGATTTTCTACACTGTGTTGTGCTGGGCTGGTGACATGACTTCAAGAAAGGCCCACCAAATTAGCCAACTAATTAGAAGGGCAGGCACAGTTATGGGATACACTCCAGATCACGGAGGTAGTAGCAAAGGAAAGAATTAAAAGAAAACTGAGTGTCATTATGAACAATGTTGCGCATCCTCTCTCTGACACACTAGCACTGAAGATTTTCCGCTCATGAATTATTTAGCAAAAGTGTGTCAAAAAATGCTACAGGGGCTCCTTTACACCAAAGCAATATGTCTGCATAATACCTCACAGTGACTGTGACAGCCAAGTCAGAAGTTTTTCTTTCTTTTTAATTTTCTTCATTTTCAGTCATTCTGGTGTGTGTTCTAACAATACTGTGTAAGACGCTAGGGGTCGCTGTTGCCCCTTTAAACCCAACAGACAGACGCACGGTACACAGGTTAATAGCGCAAAAATAGTATTTTTAATTCTTCTCTTCTCCAATAGTGCTCCCCAAGTACCACAGCCACAGTAAACAGGCAAGTAAATAAGTACAATTCTTAATAATAATAATAATTCTTTCCTCCACACCTCTGTCCTACAGCTCCCGACTCCGGCTTGCCTGCTGGGTCTTCAGCAGTCCTTTAAATAGTCCTTGACCCGGAAGTGCTTCTGCTGTTCCATCCACGTGACTCTTTAGGGTCAGACGGAGAATCAAAGTTCTTTAATCAGCCTGGAAGTACTTCAGGGCTTCCATCCTTGTGACTTCCTAGTATTTCCGGGCTATTAGGGAAGCATGACTCTCCCGGTCCTTCCACAGCACCCCTGGTGGCACCCAACAGGGCTGAGATAGCAAACTCTAAGTCCCAGAATGCCCTGTGGGAATCCGGGGCACCGCTATACTCCAGAGGAGCTGCCATCCAGCATCTTGGGGGAGGCAGTGTCCTACAAAAGCTGCCTTCCCCCATCTTTTCATCTCAGGGGCGTCCCGGTTGAGCTGCCACAACTCTACAACTTACAACTCTATCTATCTATCTATCTATCTATCTATCTATCTATCTATCTATCTATCTATCTATCTATCTAAAGTGCTTCTTTAAAAGCCAAATTTACCACTGAGGACAAATGCAAATCTGTTTAAACCAATAAATTAAATGAAAGCTAGATAGTAGTGAAGTTACAATACATTACAGGGTAAAAATGAGACAATCTGGGTGTAACTTACAATAAAATGACCAGCTGTTCAGGTTTGAAAACAATATATAGAAAAAAATACAATTAGGAAGCAGCATAAACTGAAGTCACAGTACACGGAGCTGAATTCAGGAATGCAAGTCTTAAAGCAAGGGAAACAAGGTGGGTCTTCACCTTCAAACTGAATGGAGACTCACGTAGAGACCTAAGAGGAGTAGATACCTCAGGACCGAATGAAAGAATGGTGTCACAGAATGTCATCAATCTAATTGATTTATTGAGAATAATTAGTGAAGACTGCAGCTCTGGAGATTTGGAGTTTGGCGCTTAGTAAATGCTCCCACATGCTTCAGAGGATATGCAGATGGTTGTTTTGCATACTACATTTTTGACTCTGCAGTTGACACACAGTTTGCATATGTCCATTTCCTTCAGGGCTGACTTGTGACATCATAATTCTCATATATTTTTTATATATCAGGTGTTAAAAAACTCACCATAGTAGTATAAATGTCATTCTATCTCCCCAAGGTCACTTCAGTTAATGAAAGATACAAACGAGTACAGGATAAATAAAATGCATTGTAAGTACTGTATATTAGATAAAGGCAAGGAAAAAGCACTGCTCGCATAAATACTCTTATCCTAGACGTTATAATAATATTCCTCTAAACAACTTTTGAATATGTATATGCACTCACATATACAAATGTGTTAAAACACAAATATATTTATATAAGCAGGAACACACTTAATTAAGAAGACACTAAATCAGACCACTACTCACATAGCTCCCAAGCACAAAGTTAAATTATAATACAACAATGATAAAGTTCACTATAAGGGAAAAGAAAAAAGTGATTGAAACTTCCTGCCTCTTAAACTAGGACATCCTGACTTCATTTGTACCAGCATGCTTCAGATTAACCTCTTTAGCATTGTATATTTTCTCGAAAAATCATGTAAAAACCATTACATTTTTGGGCTTGACAAATGACATATTTAGTCTCATCTTTCTATTGTAAAACGTATAAAATACAAAGTACAAAGGCAGAAGTATAGAAAGTATAATAATCCATTATCCAACCCACTATATCCTAACTACAGGGTCACGGGGGTCTGCTAGAGCCAATCCCAGCCAACACAGGGCGCAAGGCAGGAAACAAACACCGGGTAGGGAGCCAGCCCACCACAAAAGTATAATAATGATATAAATAATGATAATAATTATGAATAACAATAATAATATAAACAGCATAATAGGCTGTCACTGCACATGTGCAAGTGATACAAGCATCACTTTTGGTTTCACTGACTGTTTCAATTCATCATTCCTTTTTTTTTTATTTTATTGTAATCATTCCATAGAAATAGATCAATTTTTACAAAAAATAGGATTGAAAACAAGTTGCTCCCCACCCCTGAAAGAGTAAAACTTAAGGCTTGTAAACATACCTAAATTGATGAGTTTAATAGGGCAATAGAGATGAATGGAGAAGAAAAAGAAATGTAGAGATAATTGCATCCTTGGTGCATCAAGAGCTTATTCTAAAATATTATTGATTAGATCCTACCAGGTTTTGAAAAAATTCTGTACAGATCCTCCAACTGAATATTTGATTTTTTCCTATTTCAAATAGTATAAAACATTGTTTTCCCACTGACTTAAAAGAGGAGAGTTAGGATTCTTCCAGTTTAGCAAAATCAGTCTGCGTGCCAAAAGTGTAGTGAATGCAATCACAGTTTGTTTGTCCTTCTCCACTTTAAACCCATCTGGAAGAACACCAAACACAGCTGTTAATGGGTTAGGAGGAATTGTGACACCACGGCTGTCTGAAAGGCACTTAAAAATTTTGGTCCAAAATGATGTTAATTTGGTGCAGGCCCAAAACATGTAACCCAGTGAGTTTGGGACTTAATTGCAGCGTTCACAGGTTGGATCTTGCCCTGGAAACATTTTGGACAGTCAATTCATCATTCCTGATGAGAGCCGTTTCTTACGAGATGCCATTATGAGCCTAGGAGAAGATGTGTCTACACTATTGCCCGGGTAACACTCAGGCATGACGCTTACACCAGACACACCTAACCCTAACCCTGAGTAACTCTTGGCACTAATGCTGTTGGCACTTTTACAGCCCAAGTAGATCTTGGGTCTTATGCGAGATGGGTCAATACCACTACCTGAGTGACATTCGGGACTAACTCTTTTAGCACTGTTTTTACAGCCTGAGTGATGCTCAGGTCTAAAACTAAGGTGGTTAAAAAATGAGATTACAGTGATCCCTCGCTATATCGCGCTTCGACTTTCGCGGCTTCAGTCCATCGCGGATTTTAAATGTAAGAATATCTAAATATATATCACGGATTTTTCACTGGTTCGCGGATTTCTGCGGACAACGGGTCTTTTAATTTAAAGTACATGCTTCCTCAGTTTGTTTGCCCAGTTGATTTCATACAATAGAGACGCTAATGGCGGATGGCTGAGAAATTGCCCAATCAGAGCATGTATTACATATTAACTAAAACTCCTCAATGATATACGATGTGCTTCCCGAGCGGATTGTTTGCTTTTCTCGGTCTTTCTCTGACATTCTCTGCGCCTGACGGAGGGGGTGTGAGCAGAGGGGCTGTTTGCACAGAGGCTGTTTGCCTAGAGGATATGGATGCTCCTCTAAGAAATGCCGCTTTATCGAAGTGGCCCAAAAGCACGTATTGATTTTTTGATTGTTTGCTTTAATCTTGTGCGCTCTCTCTCTCTGACGTTCTCTGCTCCTGACGAAGGGGGTGTGAGCAGAGGGGCTGTTGGCACAGAGGCTGTTTGTTTAGAAGATACGGAGGCTACTCTAAAAAATGCTGAAAGACTACCTTCACATTGCTCCCTTCTTTGCGGCTGCTTTATCGCAGTGCTCATACTTAAAAGCCCAACAGCACGTATTGATTTTTTGATTGTTTGCTTTTCTGTCACACTCTCTCTATCTCTCTGACATTCTCTGCTCCTGACGGCGCTCGTTTGAAGAGAAGATATGTTTGCATTCTTTTAATTGTGAGAAAGAACTGTCATCTCTGTCTTGTCATGGAGCACAGTTTAAACTTTTGACTAAAGGGTGTTATTTCATGTCTAGAGGGCTCTAATAATTTTAACAATGTGGGAGAGTTTATAAGGGCTTAAAATATATAAAAATAACCATACAAACATATGGTTTCTACTTCACGGATTTTCACCTATCACGGGGTCTGGAACGCAACCCCCG
This sequence comes from Polypterus senegalus, assembly GCF_016835505.1. Lineage (NCBI taxonomy): Eukaryota > Metazoa > Chordata > Cladistia > Polypteriformes > Polypteridae > Polypterus > Polypterus senegalus. The sequence continues at coordinate 70,133,690 of NC_053168.1, read as the reverse complement.
CGATCGAGGAGGGATTACTGTATATTGTATATAATATTTAACTTTGTGCTTTGTTCTGTGATAACAGTGTACATATGAGAAGTGTAAGAATTTAATTTGAACCCTGGTCCAGTGTGCACCTGGCATGTGTCTGAGACTCATATCCTTCTGAACTTACTGTATACTTAAAAGCTGACACTTTTAATTTATTATTCACTATGATAAATTTATTTCTTGTTACTTTATATAAACCCTTAAGCGGAAATGTTATATTTATGGCATAACCATTCTTCTATAGTACTAAGTTTCCTGTTTTTTGAACCCAGCTGGGTTATAATAAATGTAAGCCATTGTTCTTTTCTTTAAACAATGAGAAACAGGGTATACGTAAAGAAATTCACACATCTCCTTTTTGTTAAGAATAAAAGTAATACATTTAAAATGTCACATATATCCTAAACAAACAGGACTATCAATCAAATTGTGGTCATCTAAGGTATCAACATCTGCCATGTCCAATTAACAACAAGGTATAACCAATCATGTTAAAAGTTTGTTTATTATGTAATGAATTCCTTTTAACACTAAAATTTCCAAAGCCTACGAAAAAACTCGTAATTCCGTCCCACCTTAAATCACTTCTTAAATCCCTTCACACCTCTCCGCCAGCGCCCTTTGTCTTCTAAAGACAAATAGAAACCACAGCATAGAGAGAAGTGTGTACATTGCTTATTACAGGAAAAGGCAATGGAGGAAGTGCACTTGAATAAAAGTGCACTTTTGTTATACTTTTACACCAATATATGTTCCTGTGTTTGAGCGACACGGGCAGATGGGGAGTGTCTGATGATTGCATATAGCCGAAGTTACTGCTCTTTACCATTCTTTCCTCTGCATGTCCTGGAGTACAAAAGAAACAGCATACAGCAATATGCGGGGACTGGCAGGAACACTCAATAAAACTGAATAAAAAGAAAAGCAAGTGACGGTGAGATACGAAGAAGGCAGCTTAGCCAGCGTTTGTGTGTCAGAACCCGGTTGGTGGGTCGGTGGGGGGGGGAGAGCTACTGCAGAGCTATAGCGCGTCTTTAGTGAAAACAGCCGTGTCAGATGGGGTTGTATGGATTGATTATGAATGCGACTGAGAGAATGAAAAGTGAATTTTAAAAAAAAAAAAAGCTAACCTTTACAAGGATCATAAATTGCACCAGCTGTTACAGACTGAAATCAAATATATGCTTTTATTCTAAAACAGTAAGACTAAGAGCAGTTTACTTCTCAAAACGGAGTGGCGCAGAATCGAACTCGTGACCTCTTGATTCCCAAGTGGGAACTGATTCTATTGAACCACGGAGGCAGTTTCAGTAAACTGCTATCAATGTCGCATGTTAAGGCGGCTTTTTGTTTCTGCAGTTATATTTTTGAATAAAAGCGCAATTGTGTTATTCTTGTAAAAATGTTTCTTTGCTATTTGGACTCCAGGCTTCATACATTATATAGTTTATGCCTACATTTTGTCATCTACTACTAGAATATAAAAACGTTTCTGTTTTTTTTTTTATTTATTTATTTTATTATAATCAATACATAGCAATCAAGTTTTTACAAAAAAAATTTATGCTAAGAACAGATCGATCCCCACCCTTGAGAGAGAGAGCAAGCCAAACGGTGTAAAATTTAAGGCTTTAAAAATACCTAAATCAACAAATTCTCTGTGCTTTATAAAATCATTTCAAAATATTACTGATTAGATCCTGCCATGTTTTGAAAAAGTCTGCACAGATCCTCTAACTGAGTATTTGATTTTTTCCAATTTTAAATAATATAACACATCAGTTTCCCACTGACTTAAAAGAGGAGAGTTTGGGTTCTTCCAGTTTATCAGAATAAGTCTGCGTGCCAACAGTGTAGTGAATGCAATCACAATTTGTTTGTCTTTCTCCACTTTAAGACCCTCTGGAAGAACCCCAAACACAGCTGTTAATGGGTTAGGAGGGATTGTGAGTCCAAGACTGTCTGAGAGGTAATTAAAAATTTTTGTCCAGAATAATGTTAATTTGGTGCAGGCCCAGAACATGTGACCTAGTGAGGCTGGGGCTTGGTTGCAACGTTCGCAGGTTGGATCATGCCCTGGAAACATTTTGAGAGTTTTAGTCGAGACAGATGTGCTCGATATATAATTTTGAGTTGTATAATTGTATGCTTTGCATATGGAGCTTGAGTGAATTCTCTGCATTGCTACTTTCCACTCCTTTTCTGATATATTAATTGAGAGGTCATTTTCCCAGTGTCCTCTTGGATCTTTGAAAGGAAGGGATTGTAAAAGGATTTTATATATTGTAGAGATGGAGTCTAACTCCTTGAAATTGAGCAATAATTTTTCCAGCGTGGATGAGGGTGCAAGATGAGGAAAATCTGGAAGGTTCTGTTTAACAAAGTTCCTGATTTGAAGATAGTGAAAGAAATTTGTAGCTGGAATGTTAAATTTGGAATGTAATTGTTCATAGGATGCAAAGACGTTGTCTATATAAAGATCTCTAAGCAAGTTAATTCCAAATTTTTCCAGATATTAAAACTGCATATGTTTGTGAGGGTTGAAAGAGGTGGTTCTTTTGCAGGGTGCCACAGAAAGAAGCTTCTCCGTCTTAAAATGCTTTCTACATTGGTTCCAGATTCTAAGTGAGTGGAGCACAATTGGGTTATTAGTGTATTGCCGATAACGTGTGTTTATTGGAGCACAAGCAAGGAATACAAAGAAGTACTGCAGGATTTTACTTCTATTGCGGTCCATGCCTGTGTATGTTCTTCTATTTGTGTCCAGGTTCTTATCGACTGTATATTTGCGCCCAGTAATAAAACTGGAAGTTAGGTAGAGCCATGCCGCCTTCTGCCTTTTGTCTTTGTAGGGTCGCTCTTTTGATGCGTGGATGTTTAGAATTCCAAATAAATGAGGTTATTGTTGAATCTAATTGCTTAAAGAACGATTTATTAATGTATATTGGTATGTTTTGAAATAAAAAAAGGAGCTTAGGAAGAATATTCATCTTAACAGTGTTAATTCTTCCAGCTAGTGTGAGATGAAGGGTTGACCATCTATGCAAGTCTTGTTTAATTTTTTCCATGCAGACGAAATTTTGTTGATAAAGAGCTTTATGTTTACTTGTGATGTTTACCCCGAGGTATTTAAACTGTTCTGCAATGATAAAAGGAAGGGTGTCTAATCTAATATTATATGCTTGAGAATTCACGGAAAGAGTACACTTTTATTCAGATTAATTCTGAGACCAGAGAGCTTTTGAAATTCTGTGAGTGCTGCTAAGACTGCAGGCACAGAATTTTCTGGGTCCGATATATACAGTACCATGTCATCTGCATATAATGAGATTTTCTGTTCCAGTCCTTCTCTGCTAATCCCCTTTATCTGATCAGTATTTCGACAATGTATTGCCAGTGGTTCAATGGCAATTGCAAACAGCAGTGGTGACAAAGGGCATCCTTGTCTTGTGCCACGTTCTAGTTTAAAGTAGTCTGAGCAAATGTTATTGATGCAAACTGAAGCTTCTGGGTTAGTATACAGTAATTTAATCCATGCACAAATGTTCGGGCCAAACCCAAACTTCTCCAAAATAGTAAAAAGGTATTTCCATTCAATCATGTCGAATGCTTTTTCTGCATCCAATGATAATAATATTTCTGGGGTGTTTGATTTAGTTGGTGAGTATATTACATTAAACAGGCGTCGAAGATTTGAAGATAAGTGTCGGCCCCTAATAAATCCAGTTTGGTCTTGTGATATTACTGAGGGAGCACTTTCTCCATCCTTCTAGCTATGATTTTAGAGAGTATTTTAACGTCGTTATTCAGAAGTGAAATTGGTCTGTATGATGCACATTGTAATAAGTCCTTATTTTGTTTTGGAAAGACAGTGATTAGTGCTTGGCGAAAGGTTTGTGGAAGAGATTGGTTATCTCTGGCTTCTGTAAATGTTGCTAATAGGAGGGAGCTAGCTGAGCGGAGAATTTCTTGTAAAACTCTGCAGGGTAGCCGTCAGGGCCTGCTGCTTTTCCACCTTGGAGTGACTTTATAGCATCCAGTAATTCTGATAATGACAGAGGTTTATCGAGTTCCTCCACACTAAAAGCGTCAATTTGTGGTATCTGTAATTTATCCAGAAATGCATTAGATTGTATATTGTCTTCTTTAAACTCAGTAGTATATAGGGATTTATAGTAGTCTCTAAAAGTGTACATTATATTTTTGTGTTCGATGATTTTATCTCCGTTCGTGTTAGTAATTACCGAGATTGCGCTATACATCTTGCTTGTGAATTTGTTGCGCTAAAAGCTTATTAGCTTTCTCTCCATGTTCATAATAATGATGTCTGGATTTGTAAATTAGTTGTTCGGTTTCTTTAGTTGTCAAGAGGTTTAATTCTGAATGTAGAGCCTGCCTCCTCTTATGTAGAGTCTCGCTTGGTAGTCTGGCATGTTCTTCATCTATTTTAGTAATTTCGCTTTTATCTCTGCTACTTTCTTCGCTTCGGATTTATTTCTGTGGGAAAGATATGAGATAATCTGTCCTCTTAAGAAGGCCTTAAGAGTTTCCCAGAGTATTCCTGCAGAGATCTCAGGGGATGTATTTGTCTCTAGAAAGAATTCAATTTGTTTGGATATAAATTCAGTACAATTCTCGTCAGCTAATAGAAGCGGATTGAGCGCCATCTGCGGGTGAGTGTATGGGGCTTAGTAATTTCAGCTCCAAGATCATCGGAGCATGGTCTGAAATAACAATAGCATCGTATTTACAAGATTTAATCTTAGGCAAGAAGTTATTATCTATAAAGAAGTAATCAATCCTTGAGTAGCAATGATGTACTGGTGAGTAGAAAGAATATGTTCTTGAATTTGGGTTTAAAAACCTCCAGGGATCTGATAAGTTGTGATCAGTTATAAACTTTGTAATTATCTTTGCGGTGTTAGTTGCCGTTCCCCCTGTGGAGGAAGTCTTATCTAAAAGTGGATTTAGAACACAATTAAAGTCCCCAGCCATTATAAGTTTATGAGTGTTCAGATTGGGAATGGATGCAAATAAATTTTGTATAAATTCCTTATCATCAACATTAGGTGCATAAACATTTATCAAAATCATTTTACAGTTAGATAAGTCTCCCATGACCATCACATATCTCCCTTCAGGATCCAATACTACATCTGATGCTACAAATGGTACTGTTCTATGTATGAGAATTCCCACCCCTCTAGTTTTCTTTGTAAAACTAGAATGGAACATTTGGCCAGTCCAGTCTTTTGCAGCCGGAACTGATCCTTACTTAGTAAGTGGGTTTCCTGTAAAAATACTATTTTAGCATTTAGACCTGTTAGGTGAGAAAGTACTTTCTTTCTCTTTAATTCGTGATTCAGGCCTTTAACATTCCAGCTTACGAAGTTAACTGTCCCATCATGGAGACACTGATTCTGAGTTTTTGATGTCATTTTATAGTCTTAACTGGAAGTGAAATAGTTTAGGTCTTAATTTCCTATTCCCCAAGAGTTGTTGCCATGCAGCTTATTATTACGTTGATAGTTATAATTATAAAGATTGAGATGATAGATTAGATATAGATCAAGCCTGCTCTCTTTCTCTTCCCCCCTTAACCCCCCACCCTCCCTTTTGCCTCCCCAGGTGAGGCTAAAACCCACTTCATGCAGTCCCAGTCCTCTGACATACCCAGAGACAGAGCACGTCCAAAGCACATCAAGCCCCCATGCAGTGGCGCTTTAAGGTTAAAAGATAGAGATATCTGTTACCAATATAGTCTTTAAAAGAGGAAAAAAAAAAAAAAAAAAATTTTGCACTAATATATATATATATATATATATATATATATATATATATATATATCTTCATCAATTTTAGTGCATTAAGATGATATCCCCAGATAATAAACCCAGGTGATGGTGTTAAAGATGTGTCCAAAACAAGCATAACAAGTCTTAATGCAGTAATAGCAATAACAGCAAACCAAGGGTATGATATTGAACAGTCTCATTTAGGGTACACATGAAATAATTAGAAAAGAAAAAGAGGAGGAAAACGTAATTAAGCACAATAAAACATAAACATTTAGCGCCCTAGTAATACTAAGTAATAATAAGTAATAAGTAAGTAATAATAAGAATATGAGAATATATGCTGATAAAAACCCGTATTTTAAAACAAATAGATCAGACAGTAGATTATTAATCCTAGCTTTATCATTTACCGCCATGACTCACAATTATGTATCAGAATAGTCCCGGATCAGCTTTCTTAATTCATTTTCTGCTCCTTCCTTGCTAGCGAAAACATAGAAATGACCCTGCTATTCCACTTTCAGTTTTGCCGGATACAGGAGGCCGTATTTGACATTGGCTTGCCGTAGCGCTGTTTAATATTATAGAAGGCGCGCGCTTAATAGCTGTTGCTGGAGAGAAGTCAGGGAAGACGAATGTGGCAATTTCATATATAATATCTTCCTTTTTTCCTGAGGAGTTCCATCACCTCTAACTTAAATGATAATCGCTCAAAACGAACTATAAAAGATCTTGGTCGGGTCTGACGGTGTTTGATCCGACGCGATAAGCCGCTGCTATCTCAGATTCTGCTTTAAAGTCGCCCCCGATTATTTTAGAAAAAAGTTCAGTTGCGAATTTCACAGGGTTTAAACTTTCTCGATTCTCCGCAGGCCTTCAATTCTGACATTATACCTTCTATTCCCATCTTCTAAAGCAGCCAGTCTGTCTCCAAGTTTTTCTCCGAGTTTTTACATTCAACTGACATTTACTGCTCTTTCCTCGGCACTGGCAGCTAGATGTTCGCTATTTCGATCCGATTCGTGAATGTCTCACTAAGATGCTCCAATTGATCAGCAAGCGTGCTCAGTTTAACGAGTTTTTCTCAATGCGCTCTTCAATTTTACCCAGCACCTGTCGGTTCAAGTTGTACCTCTTGACGCAGCCTTTCATTTGCCTGTTGGATTCCTGTCGCAGCCTTTCATTTGCCTGTTGGATTTCCTGTCAGCCATTCATTGGCCTGTTTCATCTCCTGTTTCAGTCTCTCATGTGCCTTTGCCGTTGCTTTCTCATTAGCCTTCTCGCTTTTCTTTATATCTTGCGTGAGCTCAGCGAGCAACACTTTCAGTTCAGATAGCTCAATTGTGCCTTCTTGTACCGTAGATGAAGCAGCAGACTCTGCTGAAGCCGGTGTCCCCGCTGCTCCAGTCCCGTGATTGCGTAACTGAAGCCGCGGACCTCCCGCCTTTTCCAGTTTCAGGTAATCCTCTCCAATCGGTGAGCTATCCACATCTGCACTCACGATCGCACCTTCGCTCCCCTTTTCGCTCTCAGCCGGCGACGATGTAGTGGACCGTGGTCCCAAGGAGTCTGTACTTTCGCCCATCTGATCCAGGTCCGTCTCTAAAAGGCCATCTCTCGAGCTAGGGCTTGCTGATCGTAGCTTGGATGTAGCTTTAGTCTTCGATTCTTTCGACCCCCCTTCTTGTTGGCCATGTTTATATGTGTTTATATATACTGTAGCGGTCCCTCTCGGGTTGAATAAATACAGGATATCTCAGAATAATAAGCAAATAATATGAAAAATAGCACCACTGCTAGCGGAGCTCCACTTCAGACGTCCATCTCTCGCATCGGACGAGACCAAAAAAAAAAAAAAAAAAAAACGTTTCTGTTTTAACAATGTGTTGACACAGATTACTGTAGAAACGGAACAGACATGAAATGTGTGTGTTCCAAATAACGATCTATTATTTCCACTCTAAAACTCCACTTCACTCCCAGATACTCAATCAAGCTGAAGTTCATGCACGTTCTAAATTGGTGGGGGGATGGAATAGCTGGCTGCTCCAAGCTTCGGAGAGGTGTGAAGGGATTTAAGAAGCAGTTTAAGGTGGGACAGAATTACGAGTTTTTTCGTAGGCTCTGGTAATTCTAGTGTTAAAGAATAGTGACCTAATCAATGAATTGTGTAAATATTGCGCAGAGGACACTTTTTTCTTTGTAGCATGTGACTAACATGTATTGCACCACAAACCAATTTTTTGTTTGTGAATTTCCCCTTGGGAGTAATAAAGTATCTATCTATCTATCTATCTATCTATCTATCTATCTATCTATCTATCTATCTATCTGGATTAATAAAGTATCTATCTATCTATCTATCTATCTATCTCTATCTATCTGGATCTAATCAAGTATCTATCTATCTATCTATCTATCTATCTATTACCTCTTCGGAGATTTATGAAAAGAATAACGATTGACGCTTTCTCCTGCCTGTGTTTTATTGCTTAAATCGGGGCATTCCAGTGGGGGGGTGTCTGTTTCAAATTCTTTTCTTCCACAGAAGTCTTATTTCTTATACCTACTCTAGGACTTTTAAGATGTTTATCTAGTTTGGAACATAATACTTATTTCATAGGTGTGTTTCTGGAGTATACCATTTATCAAAAGCTGACTGTTAAAAATTACAATTCATTGAAATGTGTTATGTAAATGAGCATAACCGATAAAAGGAAGCTTTCTGTTAGATTTCCTTAGTCTGCCAAGATGCTTTGAAGAAGGGACACGGGGGCTCCACCTATACGAGCAAATGAAGAACGGCCATGTTGGGATTTCGTATAAAATAATGGCTCAAGACGCAGTTTTATTTAGTATTTTCCACAACATTCACAAATGATATGTAAACATCAAGATTTGAGAAATGCTGGAAAATACACTTTATTTAACTGCTTTGAGCAAGAGAACGAAAAGATAATGCTATATCGAAGGCAGCAAAACCAGACTGACTTTACTCTCCTGTAAACTGTGGATATGATGTGGCACACTGTAGCTGTTCGGGTGGCCACCTTACTAGCCATGTTTTCTATTTGTGAACAGTTGATATTGTTGGGTTTAATGTTTGCTGTTGATAGCTCTTATCCTTGGTTTTGTCTTACTTCTTTCTGATTGTCACAAAGTCATAGTTGAGCATGATGAAAACAAGTAATGAAATCTTTGCTATTTGCCAGTTAGCTGATTTTCTTTGAATTTAAGTTGACAACAGTTTTTGAAAAAAACTTAAAATGCCACCTCCAACTTACTACTCTGTACCAAAATTGGGAAAATCTCCACATGTGTGGTATCCCACCTTTAAGTAAAGGCTGTGAACAATACCACATTGGAACCAGATGTGACAGATGCAACTATCATGTGTCAGGGCTACAAAGTGCTAATTTAGCTTATCTCAGATGTCAAGACAGAGCTTGTAATTCTGTGTTTTACATAATCTGAAAGCAAGTTAAAATCACCTTTCCATTTGTTCCCATTTTCTCTGGCACTTGGATTCCACTCTGTTTACTTTACCAAATTATTAGCCATTTGATCATCTTTACATACTTTAGAACATCACAGTTCTTTACACAGCCAGACATGGAAGGCATACATTTGTTGGTGTGTCTCATTTGCAGACCCATCACAATCATTACAGATACACATTTCGAGGTGCATGCATGAGCCCGTAAGATGAGCGTAGTCATCCAGATTGACTTTAAATGATGTCATTTTATTTGTGCACACAATTACAGATCCAAAAAGATGATTAAGCATTACATGGGAATTTTACTCTAGAACTACTGACTATACATATTGAGTGAAGAAGTGGAAGACAGCTATATCCAGAAATGGAAAAGTAGATGTCAGCCTCGGAGCTACATATTATCTGTCTAAAATATTATCTGTTTAGGATATGCAAATACTGTATTAAGTAGACATATCACATCACACAAAGATATGCAATTTACAAACAACAGCCACAATACATTTGTACCTCTGACCACCATCACACTGAACAAATACTTTTCCCAAGACATGCAATTAGACACTGTGTGTGCAATGCTAAGTTGGCTGTTTCACCGTGCAAATAAAGATAATTCTATGCTGTGAATCAATTCACCACCCTGCTGTTAACCAGTGCAACAGATCTAGTTAGCTGAAAATTCTAAAGATAGAAACACACCATTTTAAGGGTAAAGTAATCCAGCAATGTGAACACTGTTAGTATCATGACATCGGAAATCTCCATCACTTTCTGTTATTCACTGTCACGCTCTTCTGTGCCACTGAGACTAGAACTAATGGTGGGGTGATGCTCCTAGTTACCCATTTGCCCCAAACCTATCTGCCTTTTTTCTCATATTCTTCCATAGCCAGTGAGAGTGTATCCTTCCTTTCTGTGCTGGGCAGACAGCTGACATTTAGGCATCTGGCCATGCCTAGCCTCTAACAAGCTGCCTCGCCTCCCAGTCTTAAAAAACTCTCTGCTTGTTGCTACAGTACTTTCTCGAAAAACCCAGTAATAGATGCTGAGTGATTTATAACACCATAACATAATTTTAAAATTTATTTTCAACAACTTCTATAAAGGTTTTAGGCTTTCAGGAGGTCCAAATGTTTGATTAGGGGGTCCCAATTGGACCCTTCATATTTCACACCTTTCCTGCAGGTTGCATGCAGCTCTGAATTTCAATTAATATGCAGTGTGACAATATACAGTAGTCTGTGTATTCAGTAAACTCTACCTTTATATGTTTATGGATTATTATTATTATTATGTTACACTGCTAGCTTGTCTCTTTATAAGTTCACTGTATCAGTCTATGAGATATTCCTTGAGATCTACCAGGGGAAACATTGTTAAGGTACTTTAAGCACAGTTGTAATGAAGCTCTTAGTTAAACAATAGTTGTTTTGTTGTACCAAAACAGTATTATCTTAAAGTTAAAAAATTTTTTAAAACACACTTGCATTTGATCCTTCATAACTGATGAACTCCAGACATGGTGCTGATATGCTCAATCCTGGGACTTTGGAATTGTATCCTTGTATGTATTTAACAGTTCCCAGAGAATGTGTTCTTTCAGAATTGCAGCTCATACTTGAATCTGTACGTACTGTATTTCTTACCAGTAACCATGGTGAAGCTATTAAGACATGAGAATATAATGCAATTAAAGAACATATTTCATTTGTTTTTAAAAACAGATTTTATTCCTAATATTTATTACATCCATCCATCATCCAACCCGCTATATCCTAACTACAGGGTCACAGGGGTCTGCTGGAGCCAATCCCAGCCAACACAGGGCACAAGGCAGGAAACAAACCCTGGGCAGGGTGCCAGCCCCACTGCAGGGCACGCACACACACACCCCAAGCACACACTAGGGACAATTTAGAATCGCCAGTGCACCTAACCTGCATGTCTTTGGACTATGGGAGGAAATCGGAGTACCCGGGGAGAACATGCAAACTCCACGCAGGGAGGACCTGCGAAGTGAACCCGGGTTTCCTAACTGCGAGGCAGCTGCGCTACCCATTGCACCACCGTGCCGCCCATATTTATTACAGTATAAAGTACATATAAATAGAGTAAAAGAGAATTCATTAGTAGGGTCTTTGACAACTGTATGTTTCTTGAGAGGAGTTTGGAGGCATCTCATAGGCAAACACTTCTTTCATCTGTGCAAGGTGGCTTCTGGGTCAATGACGTTGCTAACAGGCTTTAAATATGCTTATGAGCCCACTTAGTCCTCAAAATATTCATATACACTTTCACTGACCAATTCTGATCAATGGAGCAGACCATATTCTAGCAATTTATTTGAAGGTTCTACTGGGCAATGCTCTATATATGGATTAGGCTCCTTTACCCCAGTACAGCACAGACTTCCATGCACCTCCTCTAATTATTAAAAGTGGTACATTTCACATTCCATATATTGCCAGGAAAAATCTTCAACATTTAGCAAGTCTTATGCAGTATACTACAGACATATATCTATGAATGCACATGACACATACTGTAAGTTTATTAGGCTGACAAATCACAGTATCTAAGTTATTCTTCAACTCCGTGAAGTTACACTCTAACATTCCATTCTCCAAACTTCTGTAGGGTCTTAGAGCATCTGGAGAAGACAACAACCTAAGCACAGTGAGCACCACCAGGCAACTACTGTGTTCAACTCTCTTGACCTTTATTGAGATGGGGCAGAGGTCTTTTGGCAGGGCCTGAGTGTAGATTTATCTACTGAAAAGTTCTTTAACATAAGCTAAGTATGTAATGCTAGGATTTATGTTGTTTTTGCAGTTTTGGTTGCTGTTAGATTTCCCCATTGCATTCCTAGTATTGAACCATCTACATCCATACAGCTAATGTACCTAGGTGCATTCTGTCTATATCGTAAGCTATACAGGATTATGAATATGTATTGAAAGTAATGCTGAGTTTACAGAAAACTTTGAAAAATTCCAGACACAAAGGAATATTGGAAATGTATGTGTTAAAATATAGAAGTGAATGAGCTGAAAAAGGTAATAATAAAACTCCTAAACAAAAACAAGAAGGGGAGTCTGCAGTGGATCCCAAGAGAATGTAACTGACCGATAAGTAGGACTTAGAAAAATGAGCTGATGAAATAAAAAAAAAAACACAGACTGAAGCCCAATTGATTCTCATTAACCCTCATTTAGCAATTAATTTATTTACCCTGTGCATCCTGAAGGGCCCTTGCTTCAACTTAACCTTTGTACAGCTAATGGTTGTGGCCAGCTTCTCTCAAAGGCATATAGTTCTCCATACTTTGTTATGTACTCTATATATAGAATACATGCACAGACAAGAATGTTGTAGGCACAAAGAATTACTCTGCAACAACCACACAACTCGTCTGTAAAAGATAAATCATACTGCTCGAGGCAGTGCACATTCCCTTAGGATTTCCTTTTCTGGGCTTTTCTTTTTGCATACTTGACGTTGCAGTAAGCAAGTAACTATTTTAGTTAAAATTAGAGGTTTTACACAGAAATAGTTCCACACCTCACTTGATGTAGCCTTTGGATAATTTAACATATTTGAAAATATAAACAAAACTCTCCGTGTTTTGCCAAATAGAATGCATGGCATTCTAAAACACTGAGTATGGCTCAGTGGTTCCTAATGTTGCCACATAGCTGCAGGGTTTAGTTTTCATCCTACTCACTGCATCCTTGGAGTTATTATTCCTCCCACACCTATATGTGTTTTATTTGGGGTACTCCGGTTTTCCACCTGTATCCCAAAGACAGGAAGTTTAAATTTAAAAGAAATTGACTTGGCCTCAGCATATGTAGGTTAGTAAAGGGTGGGAGTGTGCTGTGCTTTGTAGAGTACTGAAGCCCCATCTTAGATCTCTGTCTGTTTTATACTTGATGCCAACAGGATAAGCTTTCACTTTATGGCTTTCTGTTTGCTTATCCGAGAAAGAGTGGCTGTGGCATCCTGCCAAATTAGGCAGACCAGGGCACCATATAATCAAAAAAAGTTTCTCACAGCTTCTCCTAGGAAAATCCATGGTGCTAACTGGCCCATTCATGAGATGCAATCACACCAGTATGTCTTGGATCTGCCTCTGCATCTTTTCCTTTAAGTGGTTTCCAGGGAGTACATGTCTAAATGATCTCAGGTTCTGGGTTAGCTCTGCGTTCCTCAAGTATTATCAAGCTAATCATATTATTACAAAGAGTAAGCCCAGCAAACAGAAACCAAGTTTTGGTTGTGTGTACACTTTACGCTATTTTTCTGTTACTGGCTAAAACATGTGACCATTGCTGAGGATGGGAATGCAAATATACAATTAGTAAAACAAACGTTTAATCTGAGGGCTTTTGTTGTGGAAATAATCTCTCTATTATAAAAAAAAATCTTGGAAAGTTGTAAGGAGAAGAGATGTGATTTTCTCAGAGAGATACTTTAATGCCACACGAGACGAGTCTTTGTGCCAAGAGATTTAACCACGCCCGGGACCGGAAATAAAACAAAGAGTTGATGACAAAGTAGAACGTTGTAAAGAATTCAAAAACATTGGCGCGATACACATGCAGAGCAGGTTAGAGATAATGAAAGTCCGAAAATTCGAAAGTCTGAAAAAAAGGATAGTAAAGATCGCATTAGCACAAACCAACGGAAATTATTACTTGGTGAAATAAAGGAAACAGCGAAAAGATGTTGAATATATTGTTCAGATTTAAACTTTAAGTCTGAGACTTGTAGATCATCTAATTCGTGTTGCCATCAGGGAAAAAAAAGTAGTGTTTCTTTCCAATGAAGAGGTGTATCCATGAGAATTAAAAGATTTGTTGTTTGGTGAAAGTGAAATCCTGCAAGAGAAAATTTCAAGCACGCCCAAGGTTCAATCATTTCTCATTTGTGTGAATACTATTGTCAGACACATTTCTTGTAGAGAGAAAGAAACGATGTTCTCTCACGGGCAGTTATACGTTGCATTGTCACGATTTAATTCCAAACACGGAATCAAAATTCAATGCAATATTGATGAAAAGGTAAAAGTGAAAAGAGATTGAATATATGGACATAGGTGATATGACTGAAGTGCGCCAAGCAAGATGCAGATCACACGGCACGGCAGCAGCAGCAATCCAGTCTTTCTATTCTCTTGCTAACAACAGTTATAAACAGTGTATTTGCCAGCATGTTGTGGTGGGTGGCTGGGGGCTGTGCCCAACTGGGCCACCGAGAAAGACCGGGAGAAGGACTATGCCTCCCCCCGGACCACGAGAGGACAGCTGCCCTGGTTTGAGCATGGAAGCTCAATCCTATAGGGGCCCGTGGCCACCGCCAGGGGGTGCCTAGAAGACTGTGAAGCCCTGGATGTCAGCACTTCTGCCACACCCTTAGGTGCTGGCGGAAGTATTACCAGGGACACCCGGGTGCTCATGCAGCACTTCCACCACACCAAGAAGTGCCGCAGAAAGCTCATCGGGAGGCACCTGGAACACATCCGGGTAGGAATAAAATGGGCCACCTCCCTCCAGTCAGGAGCTGGAGTCGGGTGGAAGACGACGAAGCTTGGAGGAGTGGAGTGGAGGCGGTGAAGGAGGACAGGATTTTGAGAGGCCTGGACTGAGGGTGATTAGTGAAAGTACACTGGGTTGTGTGCAGGACAATATTTATTTGTAAATAATTGTAAATAACCGTGTGTGGTGTTTGAACCATTGGTGTCTGCCTGTCTGTGTCGAGGCTGATATCCACAATGTCTAAAATTAGCCAGTCCACTTGGAAAAATGTTTTATTTAAATCTTAATATTTACATATCGATTGTGTTGGTTTGGACATGTGCAGAGGAGAGATGCTGGGTATATTAGGAATAGGATGCTAAGGATAGAGCTGCCAGGCAAGTGGAAAAGAGGAAGGCCTAAGAGAAGATTTATTGATGTAGGTGATGGGTGTGACAGAGCAAGATGTAGAGGACAGGAAGATATGGAAAATGATGATTGATCCGCTGTGGCAACCCCTAAGGGGAGCAGCCGAAAAAAGAGGAAGAAAAAGAAGAAGTTTACATACCAATTGCGGATGTGGCGGAAAGTACAAAATAAAGATGGGTTTTTGGCCGTTGTTATATATGAACTCCAAACATGCATGTCCTTTATTTACACCTTCAGATAGAGTCCCACATGTTTTTGTTAACGTAGTGTGGCAGACTGAAGAAATCTATCAGAAAGCTTCCTTTTAACCGCTACAACAGGTAGGTAGATATAACAGGTGTCATTTACATAACACCTTTGAATGTATTTCAATTTTCACCAATAAGCTTTAGATAAATGTATACCACAGAAACACACCTCTGTTAAACATACTAGTTAAATATACTAAAAGTTTTAAGTATAAGAAATAAGACTTCTAATAAGTAAACTGATATCAGAGAATAAATGTTAAAATGATCTCATTTTCGAATCTAAAACATGCTAGTATAAATTAAATCAGAATGTCCGAGTTTAAAAGGCAGGCAGTGTCAAGCACTTTACCTTACACTTTTCACCAAATTTATCTCCATAGTCCATAAAATTCACAAAAATTCATTTGTCAATCTTACAATTGCTTCTAACCTCACTCATGAACCAAATGTAACCTTTATTATGATGTGTACATTGTACATTGAAATTCTTACTTGCATATACACCCCAGACTTCAATTAAAGACAGGAATACAACACAAACAATGACTAAAAGGCAACAAATTAAACAAAAAAAGTAGATTGCAACCCAAAAAAGCTATACCACCAGTGTTTTGTTTGTTAACTTCTTTTCCTTCCACTATGGAAATAACCTTTAACTTTTTTCTGTATGATTGGTTGGTAATTATTTATGTATAATATTGTAAATTATTACCCTACACTCCCCCTCATTGCTAGAGCACTAACGAAAAAGGATGTGAGTTAAAGGTGTGCATCAGTACTGGAATCTCTTGGGACTGAATGTTAAAGGTGTGAGTCTTGGCTTAACTGTCAGTTAGCATTAATAAATGTGGGAGGAGAAGTTGCCTACTATTGTGCAATTAAACTCCAATAAAAATGTTATTGCTTTGAAAAATAAACAAAAATAATATATTGTAAAGTTCTGTCATGTTTATTAAAAAAAATAAAAGTTTTAAAATATATAGGATTTTCTGCACACCAAATATTTAAAGCAATTTGACAAAATGGAGCAAAAAGATGTGCAAAGAACAAAAAAACAGCCAGTACTACACAGTAAAAAAGACGGGGATGTCAGCCACTTAGAGCAGGTTTATTATGAATTTCGGTTCAGATGGAAGGAGGCTAAAATGTTTGAGCTGTGTTTAATACTCCCCAGCCAAACTAAATTACCTTTCAGAGAGAAGCAGGATGTTCTCTCTGTTAGCATTAGGCAAGAAAAAAATAGAAAATTATGTTGAACTTGTGTTTGTAGACTTTCGTTATTATGTTCTGAAACTGGTAAAGGGTTTGTTCAGCTTGCCTAATACTAATTAACATGGCTGCACAATATGATATATTTGTTTTCTCAGAAACTATTAACATTTTAAATTACTTATTTGTTTTCTGAGCAGTCAGAATATCTGTTGGAAGGAGATTGAAAAAACAGCAATGTGCACAGCTGTAATGTGTATGTGATAGGATGGCAGCTGGACTGGCACTCACTTTCACTCCGTAACTTTATTCGAAAGTCAGAAGATCACATGATGTCCCTTATGCAGCTGTAGCAGCAACTTCCACCCAGCTTGGTGTTTGGTGTCAGTATTCTTGAATTAAGTTTAAATTAAATTAAATTTGCAGATGGTGTATAAAATGACAGATGTCACAGTTGGAGTTGCAGTCCACCTAACTAAAGTAGTAGTAGTAGTAGTAGTAGTAATAGTATTAGTAGCAGCATTGTTGTCTTGTGAACAGTGATGTTCTTAATTATATGTCTGAATATGACCAATAAAAAAGTATTAATATAAATACCTGCATTCTGTTTAAACCTGCTCCATATAAAACATGAAATATGACAAAAGTTCTGGGGCTTCATGTATAAACGGTGCGTACGCACAAAAATGTTGCGTAAGAACTTTTCCACGTTCAAATCACGATGTATAAAACCTACACTTGGCGTAAAGCCACGCACTTTTCCACGGTACCTCATGCCTTGTCGTACGCAAGTTCTCCGCTCGGTTTTGCAGACTGGCGGCACCCAGCATCAAAGCAGTGCTACTGTTCCTGTGTGGTTACACCTTATTTTCCTGACGCGGCTTTATAAATACACTGAAACTAACCGCATATTGTTTATTAGTGTAATGCATCTGATTGTAATTAACTTGTAACAATATAATGGTCCACAGAATGGTCAAACTATTCTAAATACCATAACTGCTTTAGCGTTGTTACTCTCTTCTTCTTCTTCTTCTTCTTCTTCTTCTAGCTCCTCCCGTTAGGAGTTGACACAGCGGATCATCTTTTTCCATATTTCTCTCACTGCACCACTCGGAGTATTTATATCACTGTATCTGAGTGTGAATCACAACAGCAGCTGATCGGAAAGGGAATTATCGATATACAGCTTTAAGGACACACTGTCTCAGCCACTGCAAAACGTTTTAAAGCCTTTCCTGTACGGACCTCGCGGTTCAGAAACAGTTTCATCCTAAGAACTTTAAATGCACTCAATCAATTGCTCCTTGTAGAACTGTTTGTACTTATAAGTACAATCACCCCACTGTAAACTTGCACTACAGTTATAATATCGCACAACCTGAGCCACTTTATAAAGTGCGTATTTACATATGATGACAATATCATTTTTAAGGTGAAATGCAGCAAAATATGTTTATTAAATTATACAGAACAAACTTTAACTTCATTTAAATAATCTATATTCTTCACTGGGAGTGTCGTTAAGGATAGAATAATTAAACATGTACTACGAAGATATTTCAATGTTCTTTAAACGTTTTGAAGAATCGGCGCTAAGCTTACAGATGGCTTAACTTCTATTACAGAGCTGATTGTATGGCGATCGGTTACTTGGGGAAAGAAAAGTAAGGACTGCAGGGGTGGCAACGCCAATATATATTGAATATAAAACAGAAAGAGAAAATAACAACACAGCTAAAAACGCAGCGACAAATTTCGGCAAAAGTTAAATGCTTGTGTCATGAGCATGAGGCGGCTATGCAGTGTCTGCAACGGACATGGCCTTCCACTGTGCATAAGCTACCTTACTGACGGGCGGGCGAAGGAGCCACCGATTCTTCCTCTGCCCAGTGCCACCACAAGCCTAGAGCTGCCCCTGAGTACTGCTGCAATAAATTATTTCATCGAAGTGAAACACATGTTTAATAACGTGCTTTAACTCCTATCATCATGAAAATGATATCACGTATACATCTCAGTATTTTAGTTATTCAGAGAGCTGTAATATCACGAATGTAATGTATTCTGTGTCCAGTTGGAGGAAGAGAGCCGGTTTAAAAAGCAAGTAGTGATTCACACACATAGAGCACATAGAAGATCAAATACAAAACAAAGCATTTAACGTGCTACTTTAATTACGATGTGATTTGAGAAACTGGTTAATTAAACGATTTTAAGATGAAGTTTATGATGTTCTACTTTAATGACAAAATAAACTACGTGATTAAAGTGGAAATGTCGAGATTGAAGTTGACATTTCGTGCTTTTTCCCCACTGTGTGCCTTTTTTCTCTGTACCCTAATAAGCTTTCATATGACACTCAGACAGTGGGCTTACAACTCGGCTTTTCACGGCGACTTTGATATGTGACTTCTTTTTTATTTCCGGCACTGTGCGATTTGTGAATGTGAGCTTTCAAGTTTCTCCAACACTCTATGTCACTCGATCAACTTTCTTTTGTTGATTATACCACGGTTTATTTGAACAAATACAGTAGTATGTTTTTCCTTTGCCTCCACTTGGTATTCGCTGAAATTCTTATATTTTCCCCCCTGCTTTTCCCATTGTCTTTTCACAGAAGGCTGCGCTTAAGGGCGATTTATATTGATTTGCATATTCAAAGAGGCGTAATTCTGGGAGGAGTTGGGGCGTAACATAAAGCGCGTGCACGCGTTAGTTTTCACGCTGATCGGGATTTATGTAGCGGAAGAACGTGGAAGTTGGAGTACGCACAGATTCCTGCATCTGGATTTTTCTGTGCGTAAGTACATTTCAGCTTTTGTGCTTACGCCATGTTATAGTGCGAGTTCTATGTACGGCGTTATACATGAGGCCCCTGGTGTTGCATAAGAATTTTGATACTACAACTTTTCCAAAATAAAAACAATCTTAACTCTGAGTTTGACCTCACAGCATTGATATACTGCCTTTCTCTGGAAAAGAAAAGGCAAGAAAAATTAGATGAGAGTAATATAAGTGCCGTAATGTATATACTGTATTTACATATATATAGTAGAATAAATATACAGTAAGTCACACAAAATAAAGAGTTGGGGAATGACCCTGTATATTGTAGTTTTGAGCTATCACAAAAGACTGATACAAGTCTGATGTCCTATAAAACAACAAAAGACCATGAAAACATGAATGGATCAGATTTTATATTATGGTGGCAGGAAGTGGGGTGAGGTCATCAACGCAGGACAGTCATGAGGTCATCAGGACAGGATGGAAGTGAGGTCATCAAGGTGGGACAGGAGTGAGGTCATCTAGGCGGGATGGAAGTGAGATCATCAGGAAGTGAGGCAATTGGGTTTGGATGGTAGTGTGGTCATCTGGAAAGGGAAAGAAGTGAGGAAAATGTACTTTGTCCTCCATGGTTCTGTAGGAAGAAAGAGAGAATACATTAGTACTCCTTACTAACACTTTTTCCAGTGTGTTCACACCCTGAATTGGACACTTTGGCTGTTCCCTAATCGCACATGCGTGACAATATATACAGTATATATATATATATATATATATATATACACACTGTATAAACTGTATATATATATATATATATATATATATATATATATATATATATATATATATATATATACTGTATTCTAAAAAGAGACAAGAAGTCAAAAGAAAGGTTGGAACACCACATAGGACACCAAATTTAAATGCCATAATTTTTTAGAAAAGTTTAAAGATAAAACTCTCAGGCAAGTTGTGTTGCTCTACTGATTTCTGCTGGTCAAAATAAGCCTATTTCCCGTGTTGACTTCCTTTTACTTTGTCTCACTGGCAGGTGCAGAGTTGGTGCTGGGAAAAGAAGGATGTCAGTTGTCCTTGTTGGTGTACTTCTGTGTCATTCTAAGGAGGGAAACGGAAACTGTATTAACGACTGCACAACATGTGGTCCCTCTTCCTGGTGCACCCATAAATTGGCCCCTGTAAGAGACTGACCACATTTACCAGTTTGAGTCCACCCTGCTCACAATATTTTGTTTTCATATTTTTTTATACCTTGCTCCATTTTGTGAACTTTTGCATGGGTGAGCTCAATCTACGTCAAAGGTATGTCTATTAAAGTGACACTAGGGGATCCTTCTAATGCTAAGGCATCTCACGCAGTTGACAATGGAACATGACGTACAGTAACACCTAACTGTCTTCGTAAGAAAAGAGGTAAGAAGAGCCATTAACATTTGCTTCTGTCTGTGTGTGTCATTCCTTGTCACACCATACCTAGGATTATTCCAATGCATGAAATCTGTTAAGAAAGGTGAATGTTGGAGGAAGTCAAAAATCCAATCATATTACATTATGTTTGAGTAAATGATAGTAATTGTATAATGAAATACTAATTAATTAAATAAAGAATATGACTTATTTTATAATGCCAAATTTTAGAAGAGAGTTATTTTTACTGCACTGTTTATTGTGATTGGAACTGAAATTCAAGTTTCACTTAGATAGTAGCAACAGCTCAATTTCAACTGACATACAGTATCACAGCAACCCTCAGAATTTTAGATGATTCACAACAAATCTTACCCCCTGGCACCAACTCTGCCCCTTGTCATCCTCAGATATACTAAAATACTAAAATGATGTACATTCTATAAATGTCAGGCATCTATCTATCTATCTATCTATCTATCTATCTATCTATCTATCTATCTATCTATCTATCTGTCTGTCTGTCTGTCTGTCTGTCTGTCTGTCTATCTATAAAATCAGTTATATGCTGAGAGAGTTTGAAATGGGCAGGTGCTAAATTCCTGTTAATAATGCACACAAGGTGCAGAAATGAGTTCATAACAAAATAATAAAATAATTCACTCCATATTTGCTGCTTTGATTTCAGAGTCTGCAATTTACAATTCACAATGAGATATTTAAATAATAACTCAGTCTTTGCTGTTTTGATTATAAAGCGAGGGGCACAAATAGTTTGAAACTGCCAATTAGAGCAAAAGGAGTAGGCGCACAGGCACCCTCTGCTCCACTGCAAGTGCCTTCAATTATTCTCCAAATTCCCCATCAAAATATCAAACAAACTAAAAATTGTGGCAGGCAGTGCCATTTTTGACCGCATAAGAGAGACAATGTAAAAAGGAGCTGAGAGATCTTTGGAAGTCAGGCACACAGTGTGTGTGTTTCTGAATGAATTACAGAGAGAGAGAGATGATCAAACATTTAAACAATAGAACTTACAAAAAACAGCTCTTTTTCTTCAATCAACTGGGGTAGGTATGTGGCTGATGGCAATCTCATGAAGAATCCTGGCTTGGATCAGTTCATGGAGTTAGGGAAAGTGAGTGCAGATGGTGTCGCCTCTGTTCACAAATGAGCAGCATGAGGTGTAGCCAGGAGTGTGAATATGCAAGTAGTGGATATGGCAGGAATAAAGATCATTATACAGGCATGGAGTAGTGGAAATAGAATTGGAGGTTGGCCAAAGAAGAGAACATGAGCACACTTGTGAAAAACACTACAGGGTCATGGTGTCCTGCTTGAGATAAACTCAAAGGCAGGTGTGGATGTTATCAGACAAGAAGATGAAATATGGTTAAAAAAGAAAATCAACATTCTGAACAACATCATATCTTTTATCTGAAGCCAAAAGGAAACAAAACCAACAGTCAAGTGTCATAGCCTACAATCAGCACACTAAAAGTCAAACCAAGGAACACTGTATAACTCTGGTTTAGGTATTATTTGTAATCTCAGACTGCCTGGAAGTGTATTATGCCAACCTTTATGCCATTGCACTAATGAGTCATAGGCAATGATCTCAGTGAAAATGCAGCTTAACAAAGGGTCACTGCATGAAAGGCGCTCTATAAATGCAACTTATTATTATTATCATTATTATCATGACAATGAAGCTGTCATGAGTTGGAGCATCCATGAAAGCAAAAGGGTGTGAGGCTTCAATAATGATCCCAGGCTTCACTGGCTAGGCGGGTGGGTTATAAAAAGGGGCCAGCCACCACCACTCAAGGGCCATAGTCGGGAGGAGGAGGACTAAGCTTGAGAAGGAGTGGTAGAACAGGAGAAAGAGAGTGTTTTGGTGGTATTTGTGCGTTGGGACTGTGTTGGGCTGTGTGGCACAGGGAAGACGTGTCCCACAGCTGAAGAATTAATAAAAACTTTGTTATCACTTTGTACGTGCCTCTGCATCAGTCTGTGTCAGGTTGGGCGCTTATATAGCACCTTTCACACCATAAACAGTATATTCACAATTCACAATTAAGAATGATTCCTCATTAAAGTGCCTTTAAAGGGTTGGAGCAGTCTGTTACAGTGCAAGTCGGCTCCACACTCCCATTATCTTAATTAGGAGCCTTAGAAACCCACCACCATCGATAATGTAACTGGATGGGCCGCAGAAAATTACGACACATACACAGTCAATAAAGGATGGGTGTAAACCACTGCATAGTGCTTTTATATAAAGTCAAAAATCAAACTGTTCAAAATAGTGCAGTTAAAAATCCACCAAAAATAAATAAATAATTCATACAAATAGTGTCCAGGTGGAGTCTAAAATCCAGGAAATAAATAATCCTTTAAAATGGGGTTAAAATTGGAGACCTCCTATTAAAACACAATGAGCCCAATGGTGCCTTCTAAATGTGACGTCTTCTCCACTTACCCCAACTGGGCTCTTGTAGCAAGAGAAGACATTCACCCAATAGGTACAGTCAACCAATAAATATAAACTCTGTTCCCTGCCTCCTTCATTGGCATGTGCATGGCAGCTTGTCAAACCATACACGCCTCTCCCGCTGCTCACATTCAGCCTTTGTGGGAGACACAGTCAATCGGGCCACTCATGCTCCCTGGCATTCATTCAACAGGAGTGCCTTTCCTTGAGCCTCAGGCTCCTGCAGCCCTGAGGCACTCTCTCCCAACCACCTGCCTCCATTCTCCCCAACATGAGCTCTCCGTCTCCTGTCTCTCTTTCTTACTTTAATTTAATCACTCCGCCTGTCCTCCTTTCCATTTCTGCCCGGACTCATCCTTTCCTTTTTCTTTTCCCCGTCTCTATCACTTGTGCTCCCTTTTAAAGGTACAGGTGAGCACAGCTGCAGCAATCACAGCTCCAGCGCTAAATAGGATCACGGGCAATCCTGCAAGCAGTGCTGGCGCTAGGTTATTTTTCACCCTAGGCCAAGCTTATTAGTGCACTAACTGACTGTTTGGTAGCTAACCTGTGTAGCTGGGTCCCCACCCTTAGGTGAATGCCTAATTCGCCTCAATGGCTGCGCCAGCCCTGCTTGCAAGTGTGTACAAAATGCAGGTCCATCTGCTCCCAACACTCACCCACCACTGAAGCCGATTCTGCCAGGCTACCATGCCCCACCTGAAGACGTGAGTGTAGACATTATTTATTTATTTAAAATGTGCCACAGCTGCAGATCATTTATCACACAGTTCAATACTCACATTTAAAGATACAGCACACCAATACTTAATCAAATATGAAGCCAATAAAAATGACAGAAAGATGAAAAACAATCAGGCAAAACAAACAAAAACAAAACTAAAACATAAAACAGAAATAACTTAATCACGATACCTTACATAACCCTCTCCCTAAGCAGTGGATTCCAGATACTCCTAAACATTCCCCCAAACAAACTACCCACAAAAATACAAGAAGTACAAACAAGACAGTTAATTTGTAAACTGGGTGACCAGAAATGAAGACTTTGATCTGGTAGGGGCAACAGGCAGGAAACCTCCCAGGGAGTGCAACTGGGCTGGAACCGATATGCTAAGATAGATAGATAGATAGATACTTTATTAATCCCAAGGGGAAATTCACATACTCCAGCAGCAGCATACTGATAAAAAACAATATTAAATTAAAAAGTGACAAAAATGCAGGTAGAACAGACAATAACTTTGTATAATGTTAATGTTTACCCCCCCGGGTGGAATTGAACAGTCGCATAGTGTGGGGGAGGAACGATCTCCTCAGTCTGTCAGTGGAGCAGTACACTGACAGCAGTCTGTCGCTGAAGCTGCTGCTCTGTCTGGAGATGATACTGTTCAGTGGATGCAGTGGATTCTCCATGATTGACAAGAGCCTGCTCAGCGCCCGTCACTCTGCCATGGATGTCAAACTGTCCTGCTCCGTGCCTACAATAGAGCCTGCCTTCCTCACCAGTTTGTCCAGGCGTGAGGTGTCCTTCTTCTTTATGCTGCCTCCCCAGCACACCACCACGTAGAAGAGGGCGCTCGCCACAACTATCGGATAGAACATCTGCAGCATCTTATTGCAGAAGTTGAAGGACGCCAGTCTTCTAAGAAAGTATAGTCAGCTCTGACCTTTCTTACACAGAGCATCAGTATTGGCAGTCCAGTCCAATTTGTCATCCAGCTGCACTCCCAGGTATTTATAGGTCTGCACCCTCTGCGCACAGTCACATCTGATGATCACAGGGTCCAGGAGGGGCCTGGGTCTCCTAAAATCCACCACCAGCTCCTTGGTTTTGCTGTTGTGGTGAGTGTCTTAGACTTATACTCACCTCTTGTACCATGGGCTCCTTTGGCAGCAATGGGGTTGCAGTGATGACCTCTTGACAGCACTCTGGCAGCACCATGGTGACAGAAAGAACCTCTAGGAAGTATTCTGGAGGTGCAGCATGCAGCAACTTGGAAGCACCTCCTCTATGAAATGCATCAGGAAGCAAAAACTGTAGGCCCAAGCAGGGGAACAGAGGCATAATCTTCAGAGACAGGGTGGTCAGCTGACAACACAAAACAGAGAGCCCAGATTGCAAGGCTGTTATAGGGCTGATTGAACAGACAAATACAGCAATACTGAAGACAGAGGTTCCACAGAAACAGCAAACATGGTAGGTGAGGATGAATCCAAACAAATTGAAGCAGCAATGGGTGTTGGTGGGTGAACGAGGCAACGAATGGCAGAAACTGGTGGTGGTAGTTCACATGAAAAAACTATAGAAGCAGGAGTAAGAGTATCTTTTATCACAGCAACACAAATATGAGTTTCCATGTCAGTTTTAGTGTGCTTTGGGGTGGATGGTTCCAATATAGCAACAACAGAAAATTATAAGAGATGATTGGATCGATGGGTAAGTGAAAACAGGAGACACAGTTGAAGATATTTGAAAATTAATGCTTATGTCTTGAACATACTGGTCTGGTAGATAATGGATGTGAGCATGGCTAATGCAGACTTCAGTCTTAATATGAAAAAAAATGTAAATCATTTTCAAAACCAGTAATCTTAAAAAGAAAAATTGCTGCTTCCAGCAGTCACTTTTCACCAATCTTTAAATTTCATAGCAGTGGTAAAGAGTGGTGGGAGGCAGATAATTATTCAGCACTAACTGGCTTGTTAAAATAGTTTATCTACCTCCTTTAAAGACTTAAAAATTTGAGCTTTGCCTGAACAGAATAACTATGAAAGAAACTTTTTTTGTATTAGATTGAGGAAACATTTTGTCATGAGTCAGTGACTCATTGAAAACAAGAGGGGTGTGAGGGCACAATAATACTTCCAGGCTTCACTATCCAGGCCATGTCTCTTTTGTCTGCTTGGAAAAAACCTAACTCTGTTGGGCTAATCCTGACTCAAATGGACTGCCTCATAGTTTGAGAAGAGTTGGAACCCCAGAATAACCTTGAAAAGTCTTTCAATATCACAAACCATTCCTCCTCCCCACCTCCCAGAGAAGAGAAACCGTAAACCTAGGTACTTGCAAAAGTGAGCCAACAAAAAGAACATTTTTTTTAAAATACCAAACAATGTAACAGAAGCTCCACAGAACAACCAGAAACATTACAAAAGTTGCAATCCACAGTGAAAAATCCCAAAAACAGTAATAAGAATCATAAGGCAGAACAAAATAATCCAAAATCCAGAAAAATCCAACCATAAAGAGTATACTCACCATTCACAATAACAAATGATTCCCTCTGAATTGATAGACACTTAGCGCCACCTCTTTGAGTTCCACCCACAAATTACATGGAACATACTCCAATATACAATCACATGTGAAAAATAATAACTCTGAAAATACACATATCTCAATAAATGACACAGGCCACAAGTTGGTGGTGCTTAAGATAAACAAAATGTCATCAGAAAAGACATAAACATAATTAACAAACTTAAAGCTAACTTGAAACAAACAAATGTTGGATTTGGCTTACTTGGGTATAACTTTCAGCTATAACCATAAGAAGACACAGGAAAAATAAAAGTACACATAATCTAAAAGGTCTCCCCAGGTAACCAGGAAACAGGTTAGCAGTGCCAAAAATAAAGAAAATTGTATGAATTACAAAAAAATATATATTTTTCTAGATAATAAATTGCATTATTCATTATATTGAAAAGTAGACAAAATCTGAATATGTTGACAAAGTTTGCTTTAAGCATTTCACAAATACATTACATTGAGACAAGTTAACCACTTATTTAATTTTTGCACACATGTGCCCCACTTACCCATAATCCAAAAATGGCATTGGTGCCACATCTGTATTGTCTATCGATTCATCATTGGCTACTGACACATGATTAACCTGACACCCTCTATTACCTGACTTTGGATATTCTCTGCCAAGACATGAACACAATATTCAGTAGTTACAACTGACAGGGATATCTGTTTCACAGATTCACAACAGTATTTACTGATTTATCACTAATATGTTTTTCTCAAATACCTTAAACGCACTCTTAATATCAGCTATCTTGTTTTGATAAATAACTGGTCATACTTTATTCTGGAAACCCCAATTCTCAGTTTCAGTTTGTTCACAGGTTATATTTGACACCTTGTCATGGATATGCCCATGATGACTTCCTTTTTTGCTTGACTTGTACATCTTATTTTCTTCCTATTTTTAAACCTTCAGTATGCTGCCCTTCTGTTTATTTTTCTTCAAGTGAAACTATTTGGTCTCAGTGTTTCTGAAGTGTAATTTTCCCCTGTCACCATGTGCCTTTGTTTTTAAGTAAAGTTATGTCTAATAGAATAAAAATTACTAGCAACCATACACGCTAAACTGGTTGTTAGTTTTCAAACAGAAATCCTTTTAATTGGTTAATGGTTGTTAGTTTTCAAACAGAAATCCTTTTAATTGGTTAATCCCATTGGTTTGATAACTTCAACTGAGATAGTTACACCTCAGACTGGATTCACATATTTCTCCAGAATTACAGTAAATGACTGTATAACTTCTTAACATTTATTTAAATTGCACATTTTCAAACGAAAGGTGTAGTTCAAAGTGCTTTACAAAAAGTAAAAGAAAAATTACAAAGAAAATAGATTAAAAAATATATGTAAAATAATACAAATATGACGTCTATGTGTACTACTCCTGTGGTCATCTTTGTTTGTTTGTTTTCCTAGTTGTTCTTAAGTACCTCATCTGCACTGATCATTTATGACAGAGAGACGTTGTTAGAGATTGGTAAACAACAACCTCATGATATTATTCTTAACTTGCTGGATCTGGACTACGAGGTGAGACACAAAAATAACTGGACTGGGCTTGGTGCTTTCCTGGAAAACCAACTGGAGGTCGGGCGGACGTGAATCATAGAATACTGTATATCCCCTCCTACTCGCCATCTCAAACCACCAACCGGCTAGGTATTTTCTGTGAATAGCCCAGTCAGTATTTTCACAACAATCGCTACATGAGTTGCCACAACATCAGGTGAAAAAAATCTAACAACGAATCAACATCAAATTTCTTGCGAATTTTCTCTTTTTCCATAAAGCAGTTTTTGGCTGACAAAAACATTTCTGTCCTCGATGATCCTCCATATTCGCATGATTTATCTCCCAGTGATTTTTACTTGTTCCCAAAAATCAAAAGTGACCTGAAGGGAACACATTTTTCTTTTCTTTAATAATTTTTACAAAATAACATAGCATTTACTGGCCTTTATACTTGCTTCTTAAAATTGCTTAAGTAATGACAATGTTGTGTTAAAACCAAACCCCATTATTATGTATTCAGGTTGTATTGTCCAAAAAAGGGTTGGCAGTTTTAAATATATCTTTGCAGCATAAATTGGTCATTTGAACAACATATTTTTAAAAACCACTGACTTCTTACAGAAGCCAAAACTGCTTCCTGCCAAATAAAAAAACACAGAAGGAGCTCAAAGAGTAAGCCCAGTAAACAAAAAGAGAGTAAGCCAGTGCTAGGGCTGAAAATAAACAGAGTTGCTTGAAATCTTCATCTGTCATTGCCATTTGAGAATCCTGTATTTCTTTCCTTGGATTACAAATTTAAGAAGAAGGGTTATATCATAGAAGTTTCCTGGAAACGAATGGAAGGTTGACAGTGGTATCTGTTACTTGGCATTGACCTAAGGCCGCAAAACATGACACAGATTTATTATGGGATTCTATATTGGCTCAGACAAGCTTCCAGATCATCAGAAGTCACTGATCCAGCTCATTATCATCTACCCCAGGGGTCCTCAATTTCAGTCCTGGAGGGCCGCAGTGGCTGCAGGTTTTTGTTCTAACCCAGTTGCTTAATTAGAAAGCAATTCTTGCCAATAATAAAATTTCATGGCTTGTTAGTGCTTTAACTGTACTATGTCAGGTCATTCTCATGTCCTAGATTTTCTTCACCTTTCTAAGGATATCATCGAAATGATTTGAAGGCTAAAATGGATGAGTAATTCTCAGTTCTTTACTTTTTTCTCCTCACTTTCCTTCCAAGTATTTAATTAAACCCAATAGTGCATTATAAATACACACAGGTGTAAATGGTAACAAGCTAAATGGAGAAATGTGGATCTCTTTTGTCATTTGCATGTTATTGCTAATTAGGAGCCATTAAAAATCAAGAATACAGCTGTTTAAGACTAAAATAAGCAATAAGGGTTCAAAATCTTAACGAGCGAGACAACTAAAGTGAAGCAGAAGTGTTACTTGAAAAGTAAGTACGTCTTATTAAGTAATTGGGTTGGAGGAAAAACCTGCAGCCACTGCAGCCCTCCAGGACCGTGATTGAGGACCCCTGATCTACCCAAACACAAAAAATGAAATATTAGCAGTGTTGTGATGTGAAATTTTGCATACAAGTTGATAAATATTTTGTATGTCTTTATTTGTAACTAAGACAAAGCAATGTAATATTAGTGTTACATTATTGATAATAACAGGAATGGTTTGATAGTTAAGAACCGTCCCTCCTTTTAGGAATGAGTCTCTTTGCAATTTTACGACAGGGTTGGGGGGAAGTGCCTCAAACAAGTATGGCCAATATTTCTCTGCTGAAGGCTCTCAGTCAACCCCTACAGGAAAGCCTGGCTGCCTAACTGCCAAGCTTTACCTTAACACGTGGTTTGGAGGGCAGGAGTGAAGGTATTCTGCTCTCCCCCATCCCCCATATCCCCCAATTGGTCTGAAGTATGGCTGTTTGGAACTGGCTTGTATCAGAAGCCTTAAAGTACTATGACGCCCTATTGGCTCTAGGGGTTGGACAGGAAGCCTATAAATTTGCTTGCTTACCCAGCTCTCTCTCTCTTACCAAACTGATGAAAGACCATCTCACACAAAACTTGAACTGAAAATGACAATACAATGAAGAGCACAGTTCGGCAGCCATATTGAGACAGACATGCGGCCTGAAACTACACATCACCATTTATCAGGTTGTATGGTTGCCAAAATTCAAATGTACTGTACTTTTCCTATTGTTAGTATTTATGAATATTATCAATGATACATTATTTAAAGTGTAACTTAACTCCTGCTTGTCTTTTACTACACCTAATTGCCTGAGGTTATAGATGTAGAAGGGAAAGTGGGGAGAAGTTGTATGGTACAATACTTTATAAATAGTGGTAAGTCTGTGAGATTTGAGCTACATATTAATAATACAAAAGGGAAAGTAGAATAACATATTACTCTACCAAGACAAAACAAGCAGCAAATCAGTATTCACAAATATAGCACCTCAAGTATGTATATAATGATTAACATCCACCTTTTTCTACAAACATTAGTTTGTACTCAGCAAAACTGTCCATTAAATCAAAGCCATGTTTTTACATATTTATACCAAATGTTTGGTGAGAGAATTTAACAGATTCAGAAAAAATAAAGTTTCAGTATTAAAGTAATAAAGTTCAAGTTCCAGTTGATGCTTCACATTCTGAAGTAATAATGTTACAGTTGAAGGGCTTACACATTTCAGGATCTGCAATCCTTTCTTCAGGTCCAAACTATAAGGGCATTTTAAATATATACATGTACTAATATTTCATAAAGTGATAACATACATCAATTTGTACAGTTACATTTGATCATTAGTACAAGAACAGGCCACTCAACCCACAAGCTCTGCCATACTCTTCACCTAGATTATGCAAAAAACATCAAGTCGAGATCTGTAGATCCCTAAAGTTCTACTCTCCACCATACTTCTGGGTTATTTTCTGAATATTGCACATATCTGTGGTAAGAAAAACTAAGAAAAACTTCATAACATTTGTGCAAAATATATAAAGATTGTTATACATATACATAAACATTGCTGCATGATCAAATTACCTTAATGTATACAGATAAATTGCTGATATCCCATATATGCCAAACTCTACTTACAAAATAACAACTCATTTTGCTTGCGTATCAGTCTATTTGTGGTTTAAAATTACTTGTACATATGTTAATGTGCCCTTGCCCTAAATTTTATCTAGGGAAATTAAATGTATATGTAGTAATAAGCAAATGAATAATATTTGAATGGGGTCTATTAAATATCTGTATTCATTTTGTGATGATGGGGAATATGGTACTCAGCACTGAAAGCTGTCCGATATTATAATCCCCACCTCTAGAAGAATAAGTACTGTACCTCCTATGATGCAAGTCCTTTTGAATTTTTAAATAACTTTAAAACAGTGGCACCTGGTGGCCTTAACAAAGTTAGATTTTCCCAGGTATGGAACATCAGCAGTTTATCAGTGCACATTAAGGTAGTTGGAACACACAACAATAATGTATGCAAATTAAAGAAATCACATATGTTTGTGCTTGTTGTGATCACTTTATGAAACACTAATACACTTAGAAATTTAAATAGTCCTTATAGCTTGTCCCTAAATAACACACTGAAGATCACAAAACACATTGACCCTTGAACTGGAACATTACTATTTGTTAATGTCTGGAGCTGAACTTAATTACAGAATGGGCATCTTCAAGAAATACTTGATGCAAAGATCTGAAGAAATACAATGCTCTCAATAATGTTTGAGACAAAGACACATTTCTTCTTTGATTTACCTCCCTGCTCCACAGTTTAAATTTACAAATCAAATTCAGATGTGATTAAAGTGCTCATTGTGGACTTTAATTTAAGGGTATTTGCATACATTTTGGTCACACCATGTTGAAATGACAACACTTTTTATACATGGAGGCACCCATTTCATGGCACCATAATATCTGATACATAGCAATAGCAGATACAGTATATTAAACAGTCATATTTAGCACTTTGTTGCATATACCTTGCATACAAGGACTGCTTGAAGTCTGCAATTCATAGACTAGTTTACTGCTTTATTAGCTCATTTCGGTAATTTATTAAGTGGTCAGACCAGAGTTCACTTTCATTGTATTTTGAATTTTACAATGGCACAACTCCTTCCCAGTGGATCGCAGTCAACACTAAACGGATGTGCTATCTTAAAAAGCCACACTGCCTGTCTCTGTTAATAATGAATGATATAACCTTCTGCTTGGTAAAAAAAAAAAATCCTAATTTGAAAAGATTTGTTTGTAGCAAAAGCTGAGATATTTTAAGATGTTTTAATAAGTCACACATTTTTCTTACTTGACAGCATAGCGTACTGTTTGTGGCATTTCTGCTCTTTGAGAAGGCAGTCATTTAAAATATTCCTTGGAGAAAGATAAAGAAGAATGGAAAAGAGAAGAAGCATGCGCGAGTAAAAGCCCTAGAGTTGCTAATGCCTTATTTAAAGATAAATATCATGTCTGCTGGCTTGTGCATCAGGGCACAGGACATGTGCTAAGAAACTGTCTCTTCAAGATTTTTGAAGCTCAAAAATGTCTCATCATATTTAGACTAGTTCTTAATGCACAGCTGCTATATTATGAGAATGTACACATCTATACACATTTTAAATTGGAGAAGCAGGTCTTATAATGACTACTAAGGCACTGGATAATTATTCTACTTTGCTGTTAGCAGGGTTAATTTAGTTCAGTTTAGTTCAGTTCGATTCAATTTATTCTTATTAATCTCATTTCAAATTTGGATCCCAACACATTATACAATAATTACAAAAACAGTATGAAAAAAGCAGCGTAACATAAACACAAAACATAATCTTGAAATATAAATAGAGAAACTTCATTTGATGAGTGAGTGGGAATAAACAGAAATGACAGTACATATTAAGTCAGGGATACCATAAATTGGCCAGGGTACCAGGTTAAAGTATTCAAGGCTGTTAAACTGGGCAAAAAACTGGCTGAGAGCACTAAATAAAATGCTTGCAGTGGTTCCTAGGAGTTGTACTTTCTGCAAGAGACTTTGTGGGAGCCAGAAGGACCCAAAAGGTCCTCCCAGTAAGCCAGAGTGTTACTATAAGACTAGCCTCTTAGTGACCTCCATCTCCTCATTTAGGATGAGCTTAAAGTCTGGCTTGTCTGGACGACAGTGCTTATGTGGATTTCCGCAGAGCAGGCTAGGATTTGTTGTCTGGTAGCACTGCAGGGTTTCATCCATTGCCGCCAGGGAGAGCTGCAGGGACGGATCCTCCTCAATTCTGGGAACTTCTGCCTGACCTGGAAGTGTAGTGACACTGGAAGTACTCCTGGGTTCAGCATAAGAGGAAAGCTTCCTGTATGGGAGAAGGAGAAAGAGAGAGAAAGAAAAATGAGAAGGTAGAGAAAGAAGAATTGTATTGTGTAATTTTTCACATCATCTGTTCACATTTTGAAATAGTAAACCATCATTTGAATTTATAATTTTGTTGGTGTTGGTGTATTGGAGGGTTTGGGGACTCAGTGGTGCTCCCTACAGGTCACAACGTGTTACCCACTCTACTGCACAAATACTTTATTTTCCTATTATAACTCCCTAACAAGACAAAAGAGCAAATAAAGAAATTCCCGTCTAGTTACATAAGATACCAAACGTAATAGCTACAGTTCATCTGATAGCACGAACATTTCTGTGTTTTGCTGCCTGATTTTTGACTTAAATGCAGAATGAGGAAGATGTGAAGGATACCATCAGTGCCTGATTTTACATAATGAACACCATTTTTCACCACACTTGCCCTGCACTTTACCGAATTTCAGAACTACATTATTTCAATA
Organism: Polypterus senegalus; assembly: GCF_016835505.1. Taxonomy (NCBI): domain Eukaryota; kingdom Metazoa; phylum Chordata; class Cladistia; order Polypteriformes; family Polypteridae; genus Polypterus; species Polypterus senegalus. Next base: position 70,099,532 of record NC_053168.1, on the reverse strand, counting down.
TACGGTGAATCTTCTGTTGCTATGAACTTTAGCATGCTCTCCCCATGGCTATGTGGATTTTCAGGCAGGTTAGGTGAACTGGCCATCCTAAATTGTCCCTAGTGTATGGTTGGGTGTGTGTGTGTGTGTTTGTTTGCCCTGCAATGGACTGGTGCCCTGTCCAGGGTTTGCTCCTGCCTTGTACCCTGAGCTAGCTAAGACAGAATCCAGTAAGACCCTGTTTAGGACTAAGTGGATTACAAAATGACTGACTGACTTTGTCCATGTCCAAGCCCTCTATGTATGGCTGCAATTAATGGAAAGAAATTACAGAAGAAGTAGCAGCAAACCTCACCTATATCTATACCGCTTCAGCAGTTATAAAAGTATACTTACGTTTTGTTTAGTATAATACTGTTAACTAATGATGATCGTGGTTAAATGAAGAACAGGACCCGAAAAAGGTGATCAGAGACGTTTGCATCATACCATAAAAAACATAAAAGCAGAAAGTCGCAGTGCTGCTTGGTTATCCGTGATGGTCAGCACAGCCTACCTGATTCTAATGCATTGTTCAAACTGCTAGTGAGAATATTGGCAATGCCTTCATCCGTTAACCACGTTGAGCAGATTTTAAGTCATGCAGGGGTGATTATTCAGCCACATTGCTCACAAATAAGTCATACAAATTAATTTTCCGCAAGTGCAATGCATTATACATGATTGGGGATTCTTGACCTATTTTCTGTTGTTAATAAATACACTTTGAAATGAGAGTTAATTATATAGCTATACTCCAAAGTGGGCCATATGGTGGTGCACAGGTAGTGTTGCTACCTCACCACAAGAAGGCTGGGGGTTCATGCCCCAGGTCCTCCCCTCGTGAAGTTTGCACGTTCTCCCACAGTCCAAAGACATACAGGATAGGTGGATTGGCAACACTACATTGACCTCGTATTTTTGTATGTGTGTTTGCCCTGTGATGGACTGGTGCCCTTTCCAAGGATTGTTCCTGCTTTGTGCCTCATGCTTCCTGGGATACGCTCCAGCTCCCCTGTCACCCTATTAAGGGTGTAATGAGTTTGTCAAAGGAATGGAGGGATGGATATTTTGAAGTCTTTCAAAACTTATTTATTTAAATACTGTGTGTATTAGACACCATGCACTTATGAGGTAACAGTAAAATCAGTAGTATATATGCAAATTACTAAAAGTAAAGCAATAATTTTGTATACCAGTTGCTATTACTTCTTATTAGGAATTGTTTTCTCTGGGAAGGTCTGTTCTTAGTCTGTTCACACAGTATTATATTTAGATTAACAGCACACAGTGGTGAAAATGTAAGCACTTTTTTGCTCAGGTCTTCTCAGCTATGACTTTCTTGATTAAATCCAACAACTCGACTTGACTTTCTTACTTTCTTGAATCTAAATCCTTATAACTTGAAACTCCACTTGAAATTTAAAGGTCAGAACTTCAAGCTTATTTGAGTCCCATCTCTGCCTTTCAGACTCCATTATTTAATCCCTCAGTACTTTAAGGAGGTGTACCTGTTTATGTTTCTGTGATGCCCTGTGACTGACTGGTGCTGCTTCTAGGGTTGTGGCTTTGTAATAGGGTTATTTGGTTTCAAAAAGTGGATGGATGGATATGCACTATACCTCTGTAGTATTTAGTGCAGGAGCCTCTGTGTTCAATCCCAAAGTGCTGTCATGGCTGACACTTTTTTTTCCCAGCCCAATTAGTTAATTTGAAGTCAATTCTTGGTGATAACAGAACTTGTTATCTAAATTTATGGCTTGTTAATGCTTTCATTCACCCATATCACATTATTCTTAGATTGTAGATTTTCATTTCGGGGATATAAATGATTTGTGGCCTAGAGCAAGTCAGCATCTGTTTAAGACAAAAAGATCAAGTAAGGGTTAGGAATCTTAACTTAATACGAAGCACAAAGATGTTGCTTGAGCCATAACTGCTTTAATAGCAAATAATTAGCTTCTAATTAACAAATTAGACTAGAAAAAAAACCTACACCCACAGATAGGAACCCTGGACAGAGTCCCATTCCAAATGTGTGCGCTCTCACACACACCAAACAAACCTAGATTTGAAAAATTTACCTCTCGCATATGTCATTTTTCAATTTATCAATAAGTACACCGTTACATTAAAATTTAAATTAACAAAAAAAATCACAGTTTTCCATCACATTATAGAAGCCTGCTGTTAAAGCACTCTGAACAGTTTTGCTATGTTTTAAAAGAGTAAAATAAGTGTCTTCCTAACAAAGATACCAATCATGACTGATTTTTTTGATTTGGAGGGATAGTTGTGTCTCACCTGCTGGGTTCCCAGATGTTCAGTAAGAAGAATGTAAAAATAACTTGGCAATATTATATAATGATTAATGAATGAACGAAGGAATGAATGAATGAATGAATTAATTAAAATTAAAAATAAGAAGCAGCTTGTAGTTCCCAAAAACGCCAAGTGTCTCTTAGCAAAGGTATATGGGAATCTGATTTTATGTTTGTAATCATGTAGTCAGCTTGAAACAGAAAAAAACATTTAGTGACGTTTTCAATCTTTTATACTTTTGACTGCGGATGTTAATAGCATGGACTGCTTTACAGTTTCTGGCAACAGCCAATGGCAGATAATATAATAAAAAAACTTGTCATGCCTTTTAACATCGTCTGGCATTCATGTTGCCTTTCAGTTGTGTTTCTCTTACACTGCAAGTTCAGCAATGTTACCTCTTGAAGGGAAAAGAGAATAGAGAAAGGGTAGCAGATTTATAATTTACTAATACCTGGGTTGTTTAAGTAAAAAAAAATCCTTGTGAAATGTCAGATCACACAAAACCATATGGTTTTTAACAACAAATATGAGGAACTGGGTAGCGAATATTGCATCACTCAATTTGTACACAGACTGTTTCTTCCATATTGCTTAAATATAAAAAAGATTCAAAGAACTGATTAAAACATCTGGCAGCAGTCTGCAATCATTCATGAATCCCCAGGCCCTAAAGATATTTATGTTTTGTTAAGAAACTCTAAGTTGATCTGGCCGAGCTGTCTAGGAGGGTGACTTATTTGTCCCTTCTAATGACCACTGCCATAATACAACCCTTGTATGTCTGTGTAGTAACCTTTATGCATTTTTGTAAGAATTAAATAAATTACAGATGTTGCAAGGCTCAAAATTTAGGAGCCATACATTTTTTTAAATGCTGTACATTGTACTGTATATGTAATTATAGTGTGTTGTGAGGTCTGCTGAGAAAATTATTGGTTGTGCTCTTCCTTCTGCTGCAGACCTGTATACATCTCATGTCACTAACCATGTCATAAGGATCACCACAGACATACCTCACCCAGCTCATCACTTATTCCAAAAACTCCACTCTGGTGAACGCTTCAGGTCAATCAAAACTAAAACTAACCTCAACAGCTTCTTTCCCAGAGCCATAGCCCTCTCAAACCAGTAACTTAACCTGTCGTCTTTATATATTCATGTGCTCTGTCATATATTGTATGAAGGTGTGTGGTGTGTGTGCAGTGTATGTACATACACATTACACATTCACATGTTCACTTGCACATCATCATGTGCACATCTCATTTTATAATTGTACTATTCTTCAACGTTGTATGAAGCTTTCTTTTTAATATCTGCTATTAATGTTATTTGTATGTGACATTTGATTATGTTATAAAGCAGCTCCAAATCTACCAAGTCAAATTCCTGTACATTAAGTACTTGGGAATAAATCCATCCATCCATTATCCAACCCACTATATCCTAACTACAGGGTCACGGGGGTGTGCTGGAGCCAATCCCAGCCAACACAGGGCACAATGCAGGAAACAAACCCCGGGCAGGGTGAAAGCCCACTGCAGCGGAGGAATAAAAGTGATTCTGATGTATGTAACATTATATGCATAGCAATTACAAGGTTTATCAAAGTAATTATTTATAATTATCTTAAACTATAATATCATTTAATGATCTTGCATTGTGATGTAGATGACCTTTAAAAAAAAAAAGTTAATGTATTTACCTGACTGCGGTGCTGGTCTTTTATGAGCAAATTAAGAGTAGTCAAAACAGAATAGGGGTTAATATTCAATGTCAAGTAAATTGGCAACCAAAAATATCCAAACCTGTCCTGCTTGTCTTTTGCATTTTTTTTTTCTGTATGATGATGGCTTTTTGGAACAAAAGTATTGGTAAATTCTCTTACTTTGTAGAGCAGGAGGGGTGAAGAAGAAGAAGATCCTTGTGGTTCACTTCATGGGGCAGCCATTACCTTTTTCTGGTAGAGTTAGACTAAGTTCTTGTTAGAGTACACCTCCTGTCTGCTTACCTCTTCCTATCAAAGTTGTCAGCAGCACAGTTTTAATCTTAGAACATCAGAAAAACATTTGATGAAAACAGGACATTCATCCTTTCAAAGCTTGCCAATCCTATCCACCTACCTTTTCCAAAGGAATGTCAGGTCAGGTTTTGAATGTCACTCGAGTCCTAGTTTCCACCACATTACTTGGCAATTTATTCCCTGTTTCTGTAGTTCTCTGTGTGTATAAAAACCTGCTAATGTTTGTGCAAAATTTACCTCTAAGAAGTTTTCAGCTGTGCTTCTGCGTTCTTTTTGAACTCATTTTAAAGTAACAGTCCAATCTACTTTACTAATTACCTTAATAATTTTAAACTTTTCAATCATGTCATGTTTTAATCTCTGGAAAGGTTCAACTCCTTTAGTCTTTCCTCATAAACTCATAGCCTGCAGTCTTGAAATCAAACTAACTGCTTTTCTGTGGAATTTTGTTTAGCGCTGCTGCATCTGTTTTTGTAGCCTGGATACAAAAACTGTCGGCATTTCTTCGGGCGAGTCCTCAATCGTCTGTTTTAAAGCTTGCTCATAATTTCCTTTGCCTTGTAATCTACACATCGTGAAATACAACTTAAAATTTCTGTAAGTCTTCTTAATGGCTTCTTAACACCATCTGGAGGTATGGAGATAGTGACAAGTCCACTATGACCCCTGGGTCCTTCTCATAAGGTGAACTTTGAAGGTTCAATCCTCCCATTGGGCATGCAAACGTAGCATCTGTACTTCCTCTGTTTAATACCTTACATTTACTTTCATGAAATTTCATCTGCTACAAACCTTTATGCTATTCAATTCCCTTTGTAATGATTCAAGATTATCTGACAATCCACCTAGCTTGGTATCATCTACAAGCTCAACAAGCTTGTTTTTTATATTCCTATCCAGATCAGTTATGCATATTAAAATCAGCAGTGGCCATATCACTGACCCATGAGGGCCACCACTCTTAATATCATTCAGATTTTTATGCTGCTGAATCCTGACACCAGTTCCCTTGTTTCTAATAACATCACAATCTGAGTTACCCAACACAATCTGAAACTGTAAAAGCTGTAACTTCTGGATGTAGTACTGTAAAAGTGGGTGAAAGCTTCCCACTATTTTTACCTTATCAATGTCCAGCATTGGTTCTTTCTTAACTAGAGTAACCTCAGTAGTGTAGCAGAGGAGTCATCAAAATATAGAGAAAAGCACACATAGATTGTCAACCCAGTTTGTGGGCTACTTGTCAACTCTTTTATTAAGACATTGTGGAAGTGCACATCCATCCTTTTTAATTAATCAGTAAAACTTTATTAATACTATAACAAGAATTACAGCTTACAAAATCTTTGCCTTTTGCATCAAAAAAGTATCTTATCTTTACTTTTTCCCATCTTGCTTTGCCATCAGTGGCAGTACTACAGTTATGCTAGAACGCATATCTAACCTGACATCTTGCCACTTAGATTATGATGATTAATATATGAAAATAGGACTTGTACTCTGCACATGTGAGTTACCAGTTGCATGTGGTTACCCAAATTGCAAGGTTGGCTTGTTCCTCAAAACTTGCATTTCCCCAGCTCTCAAAAAGGTGAGTGTCTGGTTATAGGGTCATGTTCAATGGTTACCATTGATCGATGAAGAGACTGTCTCTGCTATAGTCTGTAAAACCAGGTTGTTCTGGACTTTTCTAGTAGCAGCTCAAGATATGCTCCAATGTTGCTTTCCTAGAGCACAATGGACACTCTGAAGCCTCAAGTCTCCCCCAGCTTTACAAGTTGGATGAACCTGGCAAGACCTCATACACTCCTTGGACTTGTAACTTCTTTCTGTGAGGCTGTGGTCATCTAAAAACAGCCTCCTCTCCATGGCCCGATTGTCACCTTATCCAAGCTACTTGCTGTTTAATGTCTATTGATATAGTAGAGTTCTCTTCATCCATAACTACTCTCGCTTTCTCCTGGATAAGTTTAGGTCTCTCCTTCTCCTTGGCAGTATTACAACTGGTGGTTAGAAAGTATTCCAAGTCAGTTTTTCTCCTGGATCACTACTCCAAACAAATGGCCTCATGTATAATGCTGTATTTAGAATTCACACTAAAACATGGTGTATGGACAAAAACAGAAATGTGTGTAAACACAAAAAAATTCAAAATCCATCCATCCATTCATCCATCCTGGATGGGATTCCAGCTGATCGCTACTGCAGTGCAACCATTCCCCCATGTTTAATTATTAACAGTATACACTCACCTAAAGCATTATTAGGAACACCTGTTCAATTTCTCATTAATGCAATTATCTAATCAACCAATCACATGGCAGTTGCTTCAATGCATTTAGTGGTGTGGTCCTGGTCAAGACAATCTCCAGAACTCCAAACCGAATGTCAGAATGGGAAAGAAAGGCGATTTAAGCAATTTTGAGCGTGGCATGGTTGTTGGTGCCAGACGGGCCGGTCTGAGTATTTCACAATCTGCTCAGTTACTGGGATTTTCACGCACAACCATTTCTAGGGTTTACAAAGAATGGTGTGAAAAGGAAAAAACATCAAGTATGCGGCAGTCCTGTGGGTGAAAATGCCTTGTTGATGCTAGAGGTCAGAGGAGAATGGGCCGACTGATTCAAGCTGATAGAAGAGCAACTTTGACTGAAATAACCACTCGTTACAACCGAGGTATGCAGCAAAGCATTTGTGAAGCCACAACACGCACAACCTTGAGGCGGATGGGCTACAACAGCAGAAAACCCCACCGGGTACCACTAATCTCCACTACAAATAGGAAAAAGAGGCTACAATTTGCACAAGCTCACCAAAATTGGACAGTTGAAGACTGGAAAAATGTTTCCTGGTCTGATAAGTCTCGATTTCTGTTGAGACATTCAAATGGTAGAGTCAGAATTTGGCGTAAACAGAATGAGAACATGGATCCATCATGCCTTGTTACCACTGTGCAGGCTGGTGGTGGTGGTGTAATGGTGTGGGGGATGTTTCCTTGGTACACTTTAGGCCCCTTAGTGCCAATTGGGCATCGTTTAAATGCCACGGGCTACCTGAGCATTGTTTCTGACCATGTCCATCCCTTCATGACCACCATGTACCCATCCTCTGATGGCTACTTCCAGCAGGATAATGCACTATGTCACAAAGCTCGAAACATTTCAAATTGGTTTCTTGAACATGACAATGAGTTCACTGTACTAAAATGGCCCCCACAGTCACCAGATTTCAACCCAATAGAGCATCTTTGGGATGTGGTGGAACGGGAACTTCGTGCCCTGGATGTGCATCCCACAAATCTCCATCAACTGCAAGATGCTATCCTATCAATATGGGCCAACATTTCTAAAGAATGCTTTCAGCACCTTGTTGAATCAATGCCACCTAGAATTAAGGCAGTTCTGAAGGCGAAAGGGAGTCAAACACCGTATTAGTATGGTATTCCTAATAATCCTTTAGATGAGTGTACATTATTTAAGTGAAGTCAACAATTTATTTGTAAAATGTAATATACATACTTTAATGCATTTCATCATAAAAATTATATCAAGTATACATCCTAGTACTCTAACAGCACATAGGTCCAAGAGGATAGCTATTGGAAATCTAAATTGAATGAGAAGCCTGGGATCATCATCTGTAAATATGCGCTCTCTTCTGTGGAAATGAATTGAATTTCTTTATTGTTATCATAAGGTACAATTACATTCAATATGCAACTCCTCCATGAACTTATTTTCCTGTAAAATGATAAAAACATAGAGTAATAATAATATGCTAAAAAAAGACAGATATACAATAAGAAAGCATAAGTACAGTATAATATACATGTGCATATAGTGCAGATAGTGCAAATGGTGCATAAAGTGGCTCAGGTTGTGCAATATTACAGTTGTACTGCAAGTTTAAAGTGAGGTAATTATAAGTACAAGCAGTTCTACCAGGAGCACTTGATGTACTGATTGAGTGCATTTATAGTTTTGGGATAAAACTGTTTCTGAACCTTGAGGTCTGAACAGAAGGCTCTGAAGCATTTGCCGGATGGGCAAAGTTCAAATAGACTGTGGCATCGGTTGAGTGGAATCTATGCAGATGCTGGTGGCTTTCCTGAGGCAGCATGTGCTATAAATGTCCTCCAGGGATGGAAGCTGTATTTCAGTAATCAGAAGTGGGTAGTAACGAGTTACATTTACTCCGTTACATTTACTTGAGTAACTTTTTAAAAAAATTGTACTACTGCACCATACTTTTTACTTATACTTAATTACATTTGTGAAGAAGAAACGCTACTCTTACTCCACTACATTGGGCAACACTCGACTTGTTACTTTTTTTCATTTATATATTACACTATATTTTTGCCAGACAGAAGTCGCCAGTGGATCTACTGCATTGCTGTTTCACCAATCAGATGTAGCAACAATAATCACATGACTCCGTTTTACCAATCAGACGTATACATGCAGTAACATGACCACACACAAACTTCCTGCGTCTAATGCCTGCAAGAGACTCTTTAGTCATGTGAGGTTCCTGTTCACTGCTAAACAGTCATAGCTTCACTACAAGAACCTTGAGAAGCTTAACCATCACTTCACTGAGTGAAGAACAAGCATGTTTTAACCAAACATGCACAGATAGTCATGGTAAAGTGAGACTTCTTGTACGTGCACAAGCTGCCTTTTTCTAATGTTATTTGCTGTGCTATTTGGAAGGCAAGTGTGTGACGATGCTGGTCCCCTACAGACACCCTCTTCCCACATGGGAGTCTGCTGAACCCACACCGTCGATAGTTATGACTGAGATAAGCTGACATATGAGGTTTATTCACTGATGAGGCCAGAGGATGGTGAAAAAAGTACTCAAGTGCTTTTATTAAAAACCACGTCAAAACAAAAGTAAAATCAACAAAAGTGTCAATGGCGCAGAGTTCTAAAAAACAGTACATATATAAATCCATAAAAATCATTGTGAAAAGTAAGAATAAAAAAATCAATAAATAAATCTGTTAAAAATCCGAGGTTAAAATGCAGACTAACTCCTCCTTATCTCAGCCCACCTCCTTCTCATTCTCCTGGCTCACCCATTGCTTGCGTAGCCGGCGGAGACTCAGCAGCCACAAGCTCCTTTCGGCCGACCTCCATCTTGGCTCTTATCTTTTCTCCATTTCTTTGATTCCCCCTTCTTTTTTTTGTGCTGACCTGCATATATACACTCCCATCTCCGTGGGCCTTAATCACATGCCACAGGAAGCCAATGAAGCATTCGAGACTCGCTCTAACTACCTTATTAACTCCCCACGGTCGTACAATTGCACCCACTGAGAGTGACACGGCTTTATGGATTTGAAACTGGCCGCGGACCCGCTACACCAAAATTTGAATATACAGTATTATACTGTCAGTGTACACTTGTCACTGTAAGTAGTTTGCACTGTTCAAACATACATGTTACCTAATGTAGGTATTGGCTTCAAAAGCTTTGTTGTGAAAAACTGAGATTTGGAACTTTGTGTTATTTGTGCATCTTTATTTTTATTTATTTATTTTTACTAATTTTTTTATTTTATTATTTGGAAAGAGCAGAATTTGCACATTATTTAATATTTTTGTCTGTCTTATTACAACATTTCTAAAAATAAATAATTTATTATGTTCAAACAGTTACTCAGTACTTGAGTAGTCTTTTCACCAAATACTTTTTTTACTCTTACTTGAGTAATTTTTTGGATTACTACTTTTTACTTCTATTTGAGTAATATTATTTTGAAGTAACGCTACTCTTACTTGAGTACAAGTTTTGGCTACTCTACCCACCTCTGTCAATAATCCTCTGTGCTGTCGACACAACCTGCTGTAGAGCTTTCCGATCAGGTGCTGTGCATCTGTGATACCACAAACAGATACAGCGGGTTAAAATACTCTGAATTTGTGCACTGAGAGTAACAATGCTAAAGCAGCTATGGTCTTTGGAATAGTTTGGCCATTCCATGCACCATTATATTGTTACAGAATGATCACAACCAAGTGCCTTAAATTTCAAAGCGATATGTAATTAAATTCATTGTATTTGATAAAGCCTGCATCATTGATGTGAATCTAAAAAAGAAAGGCAGACCACACAGAATCATTAGTACTGCTTTGATGGTGGGTGCCACTCGTTTTCAAAACCGAGCAGAAAAGTGCATACACATGGTGTGAGGCTGCCTTGAAAATGTGCTTGGCTTTACGCCAAATTAAGTTTTTATACATCTCAAAGTGAGCATGGAAATGGGCGTATGCAACATTTTTGTGTGTACGCAATGTTTATACATGAGGCCCAAGATCTAATAGCATAGATGAGAGTCAGCCTGCTACAAGGCCTCCTCTACTCTCCACTTAATTTCTTGTTTTGACAACAGCCCCTGGCTAGATCTCTCTTGGATTACCTCTCTAGCCCATGTCACCTTTAACTCTCTTTCAAATGCTTCAAAGTAAGCTGTAATTTAGTATTTTTATGTACTGGGTGATGCTACTTAGTCTCCTTGGCAGCCCCAGCCACTCTCTGAGAATGGTCCTGATCTGAGACTGAAATTTCATATACCAGCAATGGCCAATAAAGCCTTGAATGTTACAGTCAGTCTTGACCTGTCAGTTTCTCTCAACTGGCTATCCACCTAAGTTTTCCAAATGGTTTCCATGTACTGTATTTTTGCAGTACCTAAACTAAACTAACCCCACAGGTTAAGAGTATGGGTGTCATCCTTGACAGTACTTTATCCTTTCAGTCCCACATTAATAACATCTCCCGGTCTGCATATTTCCACTTGTGTAACATTAATCGTATTCGCCCCTCCATCACTCCCCACACCACTGCTATCCTTTTTCATGCCTTGTCACTTCTCGTCTGGATTATTGTAATTCCCTTTTCTTTGGTCTTTCTCGCAAATCTCTTTATAAGCTTCAACTGGTCCAGAATTCAGCTGTCCGCATCTTTACTAGAACCCCTTCTATTCACCATATCACTCTCGTTTTGCAGCAGCTTCATGGGCTTCCAGTTCAGTTCCGAACTCAATTCAAAATTCTTCTACTAACTTTTAAGGTTATCCACAACCTTGCCCCTCCATATTTGTCTGACCTCGTCCATGTTACCATTCCCTCCCATACCCTTAGATGCTCTTCCTCCATCCACTTGACTGTCCCCTTCGTCTGTCTTACCACTATGGGGAGCGAGCATTCAGTTGCTCTGCTCCCCAGCTTTGGAACTCACTACCATCTGAGCTAACAAATATTGAATCATTTTCACTTTTCAAATCTAAACTAAAAACTCATTTGTTTTAAGGCTGCATTTTCTCTTTGATTACAATTGCTCTGTTTGATTTTAACTTTTGTATTTTCTTTTGTTTATAATCTGTGTTTTGTCTATTGTTCAGTGTCCTTGAGTGATTAGAAAGGCACCTACACATAAATAAAATGTATTATTATCATTATTATTAATGTGTTGCCCCACTATCTATACTGGAGGTTTATATATCTTTGAATGAACAGTTTCTCATTTCAGGCTACATAGTAAATCCAAAAATCTCTCTTACTGATTCTTTATTGTTATTCTATTAGTATGTCAATTGATTGTTCAAAATGTAACTTTTTCCATCCTAAAAAAACACTTGTTTATGACTTTCTGTGACAGGTGCAGAATGCCTTATTCACAAATTCATCTCAGATTGACTGTCGTAATGCATTACTGTACAGACTTGCAAACACTGTCATAAAAATTGCAATATGTCTGAAATCCACTTGCCAGACTTATAAGTCACACAAACCATTGGTAAAATATGACTCATAAGCTGAAAACTCTTCACTCACTTTCTGTAACGTTGTACATTAATACAAAAAAAGCATCTTTCTACTGACATGTAATATACTTCGTGCCCTTGCTCAGTTATACAGTAACTCTCTGACCTCCTTCAGGTGAACATCCTCTTCTGCAGGCTTTGTTCTGGTAATACAAATCCATTTCTCACTGCCCTCAGAATCAAATATTGAACTTTCCTCCATTAGACTTTGCCAGTGGCTGTTCCCCAGTGCTCCAAGTAAAGTAAACACTATATTGTTGTATCAGGTACTTTGTGAAGCATGTCCCATGTTAATTTTAAAAATCCAGGCAAAAAACCAAAGACTCATGATGGCCTATGACTAATTTGTTTTTAATTTTTGCCAGCACAACAGGGTGCTTGTCAAACCTCAACAACTAAAAATTATGTTTTTCCTTGAATTAGAGCATTGCTGGATTACTTTTATTATCTTAATTCTACCCAGGAAGGGTCAGCACTTCAATAGACTTTCTCCATTAATCTCACTCCAGGACACAGTACTACTTGCCAGGTTTCTTCATTCAGTGTACATGAAGTAACCTCACCGGAGTAATTGGGCCAGATAGAATTAATTTGCCATGTACAGGAATTTTCAGATTACTTCACTATCATAGGCTGCAATAATGATGGAGATGAGTCAAAGTACAGGAAGGTTGTGAAGGACTTTTGTCTTGTGGTGTAGGAACAACATACCTACAACTCAACTTCAACAACAAAAGAGCTGTTGGTGGGCTTCTAGCATACCAAGAAGCCTCTGAGATCAGTCACCATTCAGGGTGAGGACATGGAAGTAGTGCAGAGCTACAAGTACCTGGGGGTTCACATGAACAACAAACTGGACTGGTCTGACAACACAATGGTGCTGTACAAGAAGGGCCAGAGCAAGCAGTACTCATTAAGGAGACTCAGGTCTTTAGATGTGCACGACAAACTGCTGGAAATGTTCTACCAGTATGCAGTAGCCAGTGTGGTGTTCTATGCTGAGCTCAAAGGAAGCACAATACCTGAACAAACTTACTGGATACACTGGAAGCTGTTGTGGAATTAATCTTGCGTCCAGATATCTTTTGAAAATCTGCTAGTGCTTTTAGAAGTGCTGGCACTGAATGTTGTGGGTCAGATATATAGAGTACCATATCATCTGCACATAATGATATTTTCTGTTCAAGTCCTGTTCTGAAAATCCCCTTTATCTATGATGCATTTCGAAAGCAAACAACCAACGGCTCAATGGTGACTGGAAAAAGCAACGGTGTTAGGGGAAATCCTTGTTGAGTACCATGTTCTAGTTTGAAGTAGTCTGAAATAAGGTTAATACAAACTGAGGCTGGACTAATATAGAGTAGTCTGATCGATGCACATATGTTTGGGACAAACCCTAATTTATGCATTGTGATGAATAGGTAGTCCCATTCAACCATGTGAAAAGATAGGATGATCTTTGGGATATTACATTTAGTAGGTGAATATATTATTTTAAACAAATGTCAAAGATTAGAAGCTAAGTGTCTGCCTTTAATAAATATGGTTTGGTCTTGTGATATTGCAGAAGAGAGCACTTTCTCAATCCTTCTTGCTAGAACTTTGGAGAACTTTACTAATCAGGAGTAATACTGGTCTATATGATGCACTTTGTAGTAAGTCCTTATTTTTCTTAGGAAAGATGGACATTAATGCTTGGCGAAAAGTTTGAGGTAGAATTTTGTTGCCTTTAGCTTTTGTACACATTGCTAATAATAGTCATGCTAACTTATTTGATTTTTTTTATATAAAATTCCACTGGGTAGCCATCAGGGCTGACTGCTTTTCCACTTTGAAATGAGTTCATAGCATCTAGTATTTCTGAGAGTTTCAGAGGTTTATCCAGTTCCATAGTGCTAAGACTATCTATCTATGGCATCTGTAATGAGTCAAAGAACTCATTAGACTGTGTCTTATCTTGTTTAGACTGAGTGTAATATAAGGACTCATAGTACTCTCTAAATGTGTGGGTTATATTTTTATGTTCTATGATTTTATCTCTGTCTGTTTTGGTAATTGCTGTTATTGGATTGCAGACTTTCTGCTTGTGGATTTGTTGACTTAAGATCTTATTAGCCTTCTCTCCATGAAGATAGTAATGAAGTCTCGATTTAAAGATGAGCTGTTTAGTTCTTTTAGTAGTCAAGAGGTTAAATTCTGATTGCAAAACCTGTCTTTTCCTATAAAGTGCCTCATTTGGAGATCTAGAGTATTCTATATCTATTCTGGTCATTTCACTAATTAATCAGATGCCTTCTTGCTTTCTAATTAATTTTTGTGAGAAAAATACAAAATAATCTGTCCTCTTAAAAAAGTCTTCAGGGTTTCCCAGAATATACCTAAAGAGACCTCTGGGGATGCATTTGTTTCCAGAAAATAATCAATTTGATTAAATATGAATTCTGTACAGTGTTCATCAGGTAATGACAGGGGGTTAAGACACCAGCTATAAGATGTGTGTTTGTAGGGCATTGTAAGTTAGCCACCATGATCAGAGGGGCGTAGTCAGAGATAACAATAGCGTTGTACTTACACAATTTGATAATAGGGAAAAAAATATTATCGGAAGATATATATTATATTACTAGCCGGTAAAAATACCGGTGCTTCGCAGTGGAGAAGTAGTGTGTTAAAGAAGTTATGAAAAAGAAAAGGAAACATTTTAAAAATAACGTAACATGATTGTCAATGTAATTGTTTTGTCACTGTTATAAGTGTTGCTGTCATCAAGGATTTGATTATCATTATTTCTTTCAATCAGGTTCGTATTTGGAGGACGTGTTGCGTGAAGTTACATTCTGTTTTTGTCAACCGTTGTAAAGATAACAGGTTTCATTCATCGAAGTGTTCACTACCCAAATACTCGTGAATCTAAGATGTTTAACAGGCATTCCCGGTATTAACTTGTGGATTTGCCTGCGAGTATTTAGCGGCAGCGCCTCTATTAAGCTGTGGATTTGCCAGCAGTGCGGCAGCTCTATTAAGTTGTGGATTTGCCTGCGAGTATTTAGCGACAGCACGTCTATTAACTTGTGGATTTTTCTGTAAGTATTTAGCGACAGGGTCTCTATGAACTTGTGGATTTGCCTGCGAGTATTTAGCGACAGCGTCAAAATGTACCACGACGTCTGGACATGCCTCCTTTTTACTGTTTTCTCACAGCTTGGATTGCTGCTGTCATAATCGGTTTGAGTTTCATGGTTTGTTTCAATTACTTAGTATTTGCAGGACTTATGTTGAAGTGACATTTGGCATCTGTCAAGCGTTGTAAGCTTCATCGATAACTTTGCATCCAGCTTTTGAGAGTTGAAACATTCATAAACATCAAAGTGTCCACTACTCAAATCGTCACCTGTGAATCTAAGTTGTTTAAGAGGCATTGGCAGTTCTCCGAAGGTGTAAAATATTTGGCCATTTTGGTACACTTGAAAGCAACAACCGAACAATTCAGCAGCAGCCATCAACTCACATGCAGAAGCATAGGTGAAGGGCTTAAGTATTTCACTCTTATAGTGCTCCTGTGTAGTATAATTATCTCCTGTACTGTCATCAGTCCACACCTTGAACCTGTCCCATCATTCAATACATAAGACACAATGTTCCTCCAGATATCAAGATTGAGCCTGATATGGCCGTGCAATATCTAACACAGAGAATGTAAAAGGCAGGCGCCATCTCCGGGCATGGAAACCACTCGGTAAGTGACAATTCTTTGATCGATGGTGATCACCTCGATATACATGTTAATGGGGCTACGGTTGGAACAATAAAGGAAATGGGTACCTGAACAGTAAACTAAGTCTAAAATACCTACTCAATAACTATAATTGTAATAAACAAACAATAAAACAGAGGAGAAGCCGTGGATTAAATAAAAAGGCTGCAGTTATCAGCAGGGAGACGTGAATACCGTGGCGAACCAAGGAAGGGAATGAAGAGACTGGAGCAAAGGACGGCCTTATATGGGCAGGCAGTCAATTACATGGGAGGCGTGGGGATGGGGGATGCAATATAGGCAGGCAGCCAACTATGTGGGAGGCATGGTGATGGGGGATGTAACGCTGTAGCTGTAGGTTATGGACGTATATATGTACGTAAGTAGGATTCAGTTATGACCGTTACGTGTAGAATTTCGAAATGAAACCTGCTTAACTTTTGTAAGTAACCTGTAAGGAATGAGCCTGCCAAATTTCAGCCTTCTACCTACACGGGAAGTTGGAGAATTAGTGATGAGTGAGTCAGTGAGTGAGTCAGTGAGGGCTTTGCCTTTTATTAGTATAAATATGAAGAAATAATCAGTTTTTGTGTATCAACGCTGAACTTGTAAGAAAAAGGAATATGCTCTAAGGTTATGATTTAAAAACTTCCATGGGTCTGATAAGTTCTGAACCATTACAAACTGTGTAATTATTTCTGCAGTATCAGATGTTATCGCCACTGTAGCTGAACACCTATCCAGGTCTGTATTTAAAACTCAATTAAAGTCTCCAGTCATTATAATTATAGGAATTACACACATTAGGAATAGATGCGAATATATTTTGGATGAAATCTCTCTCATCCACATTAGGTGTATACTTATCAGAATTATTTTAGTATGAAATAAATTGCCCATCACTATGACATATTGCCCATCAGGATCACATATTAAGCCTGACGCTACAAATGGGATGGTTCTTAAGTTAAAGTAGTATATTTTTACATATAATGGCTTTGACCTAGATTTCATACTATTGACAGGTGTTATGGCTATGAAGTCTATTGTTGTGTTAAATAAATAAGAAATAGCAAAGCTCTCATTCTGTCTCTCTCTCCCCCCAACAATCCCCCTTCCCTACACTTTTTGCCTCCCTGAGTGAGGCAGACCACTCTTCACAAAGACCTAGGGCCTCATGTAAAATGCAGTGCATAGAATCCACACTAAAACATGGCATATGGACAAAAACAGAAATGTGCGTACGAACAAAAAAATCCAGATGCATAAATCTATTTATACGCAAAACTTCCACCTTCTTCCATTACATAAAGCCTGATCAGCGTGGAATGTAATGCACATGCACATGCCTGCCGCCCCACCCCGACTCCACCTAGAATTACGCCTCTTTGAATATGCAAATCCTTATAAATAGCCAGCATTCTGTGAAAAGACAATGGCAAAAGCAGGGGGGAAAAAAGAATTTCAGCGAATACCAAGTGGAGGCAAGGAAAAACATACTATTTGTTGGTTTAAGCAACAAAATAAAGTTGATAGAGTGACGTAGAGTTGCGGAGAAAGTTAAAAGTTCACGTTCAGAATGTCACACAGTGCCCAAAATAAAAAGAAGTGGTCAGATATCAAAGTCGCTGTGAAAAGGCAAGTCATAGGCCACCATCTGAGTGTCAAATGGAAGCATTCTAGGGTACAGAGAAAAGAAAAAAAATAGGGACACAATGGAAAAAAGGTTGAAATTTCCACTTTAATCACATAGTTTATTTTGTCATTAAAGTAGAACATCATAACTTTCACCTTAAAATCGTTTACTAGTTTCTCAAATCCCATTGTAACTAAAGTAGCACATTATATTCTTTGTATTCTATGTGTTCTTCTATTTACTCTATGTGTGTGAATCACAACGTGCTTCTTAAACATGCTTTCTCTTAAGCCAACAGGATGCAAAATATATTACATTCATGATATTACACCACTCTGAACAATTTAAATACTACGATGTATACTTGATATCATTTTCATGATGAAATTAATTAAAGCATGTATTAAACATGGGGGCACAGTGACGTAGTGGTAGTGATGAGCTGGTGCCCTGTCCAGAGATTGTTCCTGCCTCCCGCAAGATGCTTGATGCGCTTTGCGCGACCCTCAATAAAATAATTTATTGTAGAAGTACTGTCTCTTTTAGACGTACTAACCCCCAATTCCTGTCCTTCCTTTTCTTTCTCCAAGTAACCAATTTAATAAATGTCAGGCCTCTGTAAGCTTACAATGCCGATTCTTCAAAACTTTAAGGAACATTGAAATATCTTTGTGTTTAATAATTCCATTCATCTATCCACCCAGGGTTACACCAGTCCCAGCAAGCATACAGAGTGAGGCAGGAACAATCCCTGAACAGGGCACCAGTTCATTCCTACTACTGTCCACCATATCCACATGTTTAATTATTAACAGTATACATTATTTAAATTAAGTTAAAAATGTACCTGTATAATGTAATATATATACTTTACTGATTTTCATCTTAAAAATGATATTAAGAGCTCCAAGCGCCTGGAAATCGACTTAAAAGTCAGTCATCATCATCTGTAAATATGCAGTCTCTTCTACTGAATTGAATTGAATTGCTTTATTGTTATTGTATGGTACAATGAAATTAAATATGCAAATTCTCCATAAACTCATTTTCCTTTAAAATGTTAAATAACAACAATAATAATATGATAAAAAACAATGAAAAATATACAATATGAAAACATACTGTAAGTGGTACAGGTTGTGCAAAATTACAACTGTGATGCAAGTTTACAGTAAAGCAATTGTATTCATAAGTACAAACAATTCTACTGGGAGCACTTGATGGACTGATTGAATGCATTTATAGCTCTTGGGATGAAACTGTTTCTGAACTGCGACGTCTGTTCAGGAAAGACTCTGAAGCGTTTGCAGAATGGGCGAAGTTCAAATAGTCTGTGCCCATGACTGAGGCAGCATGTGCTAGAAGCTGTATCCTGATAATTCTCCCCGCTCTTGACTCAATCTGCTATAGAGCTTTCCAATCAGTTGTTGTATAGCTGTGATTCCACACGCAGATACAGTGGGTTAAAATACTCTGAGTGGTGCACTGAGAGTAACAGTGCTAAAGTAGCTGTGGTATTTGGAATAATTTGGCCATTACGTGCACCATTATATGGTTACAGGTTGATTACAATCAGATACCTTAAATTTATAAACGATATGCAGTTAATTTCAGTGTATTTGATAAAGCCACGTCAGGGATGTGAATATAAAAAATAAAGGGAAACCACACAGGAACAGTAGCACTGCTTTGACGCTGGGTGCCAGCAGTTTGCAAACCAAGCTGAAAACTTGCGTACGCAATGGTTTGAGCTAGCATGAGAATGTGCAAGTTTAGTTTTTATACATCATGATGTGAGCATGGAAACGGTCGTACGCAAAATTTTTGTGGGTACGCACCGTTTATACATGAGGCCTCTGGTCCTCTGACATGCCAAAAGAGACAAAGCATGTCCAGAGGAAAATGAAGCCCGCAGGAATGGTGTTCAAAAAGTTAAAATTTAGGTATCTTGAAAGTATAGTCCCAATACAATAAACCAAGGGAATGATGTTAAACAGTTCCCATGGAGACTGAGATAATGTATGATAGTACATTCCCAATACAATAAATCAAGGATATGAAATAAAAAAAACACCCTGTAAATAGTTCTTTACTTTATAGTTGCCAAGAAGTACATATATATTCATTGAAAGAGATTCCAATATGATATAATAATTGAAAAGCAAAATTAAAAAAAAGAGAAAAAGGTAGCCGAAAAGAAAATAGAATGTATAGTTATGGCAAGTGTTGCATTACAAATGGTCCAAGTTTCAAGTTGCGAACAGAATCTTCTTTACCTTGTCAGAACACAGTATGACTCATAATCGTGTTTCAAATGGATGTCGGAATCAGTCTGCTTAGCACATTTTCTGCTTAATTTGAAGAGCTAAAAATGTAAAACTGAATTTTAATATTTACTTTTAATTTGGCATGGTACAAGTATCTGGTATCAGCAGTGCATAGACGCTATTTAATACTGTAACATACGGCTTGTTTTGCCGGTGTTGCAGGGGAGAAATCTGGAAAAATACAAATCCGGTTATTTTCAAATATAATTTCCCTTTTCTGTCCAAAAAGGGACATGAAATTTTGTGTGGCCTGTAGTTTGTCGAAATGGATAATAAGGCTTCTCTGTTTTGAGGCATTTGATCCACATATACAGTAGGCTGCTGAGATCTCAGTGCTCGATTTGAAGTCCTCTCCAGTTATTTTAGAGAATAGTTCAGCTATGAATTTCACTTAGATTGGACTTTAAAATTTTTCAGAGACTTTTGATTCTGATGTTGTTCTTTCTATATACAGTTTATCTTCCAGCGCAGCCAGTGTGTCAGCAAGCACTTTCCATTCTGATTTTGTAGTCATTGCCTTTTCATTAGCAATGGAAGTTGATTGTTCAACTATTTCAATAAGTCATAAACATTTGCTTAATATTTTCAAGCTGTACAGAGAGTACTCTGATTTTACAGGTACTCTCTAACTTACTTGTACTTTACTGTATTTTTTCATCAACTTTTACTAGAATTTCTGTAAATGCTGTAGTAAACATATTATTTAAATGTTTCTCCAGGTCTTTTTCATCTTTATGATTTGTCTCACTCTTCTTGTTTAGGTCCATTACTTCTTTCTTTATATCGCTCTTTATATGATTTATGCCCCCTAAGTGTGACAATCATTTCCCTTCAGCTCAAAAAGTGGTTTTGGTTTACCCCCACACTCTGTAGGGAGAATTGTGAGTCCTGTTGTGGTTGATGTGGCTCCCTCAGGGGAATATTAGCTGCAGGTGACAGCAGGGATGAAAGGGCCATGCTCAGTTCCAATAATCCTCCTGAAATCAATGAATTCCTCCTTGTCTGCCTCGGTCGCAGTTTGGCTCCCGCTTTCACTTTCAGCTGGAGGTGATGCTGCACCGTGAGGTCCTGGAAGATCAATTCATTCACTCATCTTTTCCAGGTCAGTCTGTGGTAGGCCATACTGTGACCATGAGGCTGGTTTTGACTTTGACTTTGATGAAGGTTTAGCTGCCTTATATTATCATTTTCTTTCTGAACCCTTTATTTGCTGCTCATGCTTATTTCTACTCGTGTATGATGTCAATACTGGATACCTTAGCATGACAGTAAAAAAAATGGGTAAAATAACACCACTGCTAATGGAGCTCAGCTCTAGTCGTCCATCTCACACAAAGGATGAGACCAACTATTAATCTAATCACAGGGAGTGGACGGCATAGGAGCAAGTTTAAAGATATCTAGGGTCACAAAAATTTGCTAGAAATCCAGAGTAAAGCTGAGTGACAGAAAGCTGAAGTAGTTGTGAAGTATAACTGAAAGATATTTGTGGACATTGATGCAGTGCAGAAGTGGTGGGTCTTTGGTTACATGCCATATCTACAGTGTCTGTAAAAAGTATTCAACTCCTTGGAAGTATTCACATTTTATTATTGTACAACATTGAATTACAGTGGCTGTAATTTAGATTTTTTGACACTGATCAACAGAACACTACTCTGTAATGTCAAAGTGAAAACAGATCTCAGCAAAGTGGTCAATATTAATTACAAATATCTATATATATAATTCACTAAGGCAAGACAACCATGGAAAGCACGCCGGAAGGGGCGTGGATTCACTAAGCCACCGACAAGTGAGACACCTATAGCACACGCAGTAAGGAGCCACGCCCACCAACTCCAAGACCATTGGATACGACGACAACTCACAGAGCCACGCCCACCATCTCGGACGCGACGACACAGAAAAACCGACGTCATTTATATTCGTCTGTCGTAGAGGTCACATGCAGCTCCGACCCACGTTGACTGTTAATAGAGGCATGTTTCTCGCGGAGGTGAATCGCCATATGCGGCGTGTAAAACTGTTTGCGAGGGGTATCCCATGGGATCCTTAAAACGTTCCTTTACACCTGAGGTTAAAACACAATGAAGTGAGCAGTCTTTAAAAAACGAGTTTTCGGTTACGACGCATGACCGCGTG
The DNA here is from genome assembly GCF_016835505.1 of Polypterus senegalus. Classification (NCBI taxonomy): domain Eukaryota; kingdom Metazoa; phylum Chordata; class Cladistia; order Polypteriformes; family Polypteridae; genus Polypterus; species Polypterus senegalus. Next base: position 70,077,470 of record NC_053168.1, on the reverse strand, counting down.
CACTATAGCAAACTGTTTTACACGCTACATACAGCAATTCGCATCCGCGACAAACATGCGTCTTCTTAGATACTCCTGCACTTTGTACACACCCCTCTCCCACCGTGGTCGGGTGTCTTGGTGGATTATATAAAGAAAGGCAGACAAAACCGCACAGAGCAGTGAAAAGTCTACGTGAGTCACAGGTGCATCTGGACTGGACAAAGACGAGTTGGAGGTGGGCACATGAGCAGGCAGTGTATACTGAATAAGAAATCAGCAGACTAGCATGACGGAGGGAGCGAAGTGGATGTCCTTCTGCTCTCCTCCTGTTCCACCCTGAGCACCGCACGGATGATTGTGTGTTGGTTCGTTCCGTGCATTGGTTAAAACCCAATGAAGGAAGTAGTCTTTAAAAACCAATAAGCCCTGTGCCTCTGTTTCATTACCGTCTCACCAGCTTCACCAATGCAGGCCCCGCAACAGGCGATCCGGCAGCGTCATTCCCATGACCCGCCGGGCAGCCAACCGGGTAACCAAAGTCTTTGGGTTCAGGGGGGAGTATGGTTACAAAGCTGAAACTTAAAGGAATTGATGGAAGGGCACCACCAGGTGTGGAGCCTTTCGCTTCATTTAACTCAACACAGAAAATCTCACCCGGACACGGACAGGATTGACAGATTGATAGCTCTTTCTCAATTCTGTGGGTGGTGGTGCATGGCAGTTCTTAGTTGGTGGAGCGATTTGGCTGGTGATTTCCGAAAACGAACGAGACTCCCGCCTGCTAAATAGTTACACGACCCAACAGCGGTCGGTGTCCAAATTCTTAGAGGGACAAGTGGCTTTCAGCCACATGAGATTGAGCATTAACAGGTCTGTGACGCACTTGTATGTTCGGTACTGCACGCACGCTACACTGAATGGATCAACGTGCGTCTACCCGGCGTGGGTAAGCCGTTGAACCCCATTTGTGATGGAGACCGTGGCTTCCAATTGTTCCCCACAAACGAGAAATTCCCAGTACGTGTGGGTCATACGCTCGCAACTGATTACGTCCCTGCCCTTTGTAAAGCCCCCCATGGTTGGGTGACTTGGTGGATTATATATAAAAAAAAAGCAGCCGGAACCGCAAAGAACAATGAAAAATCAACGTGGAAACCGACTGAGGCGGTGTTTGGAAAATTAACAGTCAACGTGACACACAGGTGCGTGTGGACTGTACACAGACAAAAGCGACTCAGGTAGGGAGTTGGGGGCGGGCACATAAGCGGGCAGTGCGTACTGAACGGCGCGCTTCAACCCGTCCTTCGCTTTGGAAGGAGAAAGCGCGATGGCGCTCCTCCGGTTTTCAGTCACGGACAATTGTATGTTGGTTCGTAGCGTGCATTGTTGCAATGTTACTTTTCTTGGTGGTTTATTAAATTACGGATTTTTCAAATGTTTATTTATTCCTCTGTGCTTAAAAATCATTTAAAAAGCGGCCTGATTATGCGGCGTATGCTACGCCGCGGATTGGCTAGTAAAACATAAAATAATTGATTATGTAGGTGCTCATCCACTTTAAGTCAGTACATACAGTAGATAAATTATTTATCGATAGCACTTTATTTGTTCCTATGGGGAATAATAAATATATAAATAGATATTATTATGTCATGACAGACAACAACCAATCAAACAGCAATGCCCCTCTCAAATACACACCAGAATACACTGAAAAAAGAAAGAAAAATTCTTACATGTCTAGAGGTAAAAAGAACAGTCACAGACACAGTAAGTCATTATAAAGTCATATCGGCATTGGTATGGAGGAGCCACCACGGCCTTTCTTGTCACACTTCTCTTAAATAATTTGTTAGCTGAAAGTGCTCAGTGATAGTGTGTCAACAAGGGGATGTGCAGCATTATTCATAATGACACTCACTTTTCTTTTCACTCTCTGTTTCAGTACTACATCCAGCAGGTCCCATAACTAAGAGTGCCCTTTTAAGTAGCTTGTTGATTCGATGGGCCTCTCTTCAAGTGATGTTATCAGCCCAGCACACCACAGCATAGAAAATCATACTGGCCATCACAGAGCTGTAGACCATGTAAAAGATCTCACTCCCCACTTTAAAGGAGCAAATCTATTAAGAAAAAAGAGTCTGCTCTCTCCTTTCATATATAGTTCTGTCATTGATGTGGACCCACAAGTACTTGTAGTAGTACATTACCCCCATATCCACTTACTGAGTAGTGACCGGACAAAGAGGCTCAAAGTTGCAGCAAAAATCAACTACCAGTTGCCTGGTTTTGCTGACGTTAATTTCCAGAGAATTCTTTCTGCGCCTAAAAAAAAAGTTCACCATTTGTCTCCTATACTTTGTCTCATCCCCTCTATCAATATGTTCGATTAGTGCTGAGTTATCTAAGAAATGGCTTGACCTTATGGATAGATCTCTAGCATCTCTGCATATCTGGACAATGTAATACTTCCAGTTATTCTTTGTAAAACTGCTCAAGCTGTGCCAGGTTGCACAAGAATCAAGAATGAACAGCCTTTCTCAAGTCTAGCCACAAATGCTCAGTTGTTTTGAGATCTGGACTGTGATTCTACCAAAGCAGGACATTTGTTGTTAGGCCATTTCTGTGTAGCTTTGAGGTTGTTGTCTTACTGGAAAACGAATATTCTCTCAAGGTGCAGGTTTCTTGCAGACTGCTTGAGGTTTCATCCAGGATTTCCCTGTAGTTTGCATTATTTTACTTTTACCCTTACAAGCCATCCAGGACCTACTGCAGAGAAGCATTCCTACAGTATGATGTTGCCACCACCATGCTTTTCAGAAGGAATTCTGCGTTTTTGACAAAGTGCAGTGTCTGGCGTATGCCAAACACACCATGTAGTCGAATTCCCAAACCCAAAATCTCAGTTTTTGTCTCATCAGACCACAGAACCTTCTTCCAGTTGACATCAGAGTCTCCCATGTGCCTTCGGGCAAACTCTAGCCAAGATTTCTTATTTGTTTTTTTTTTCTGACTTTTTTCTTTGTCTCTCTCTCATAAAGCCGTGACTGGTAAAGCATCAATTGTTGAATGCAAAGTCACTTCAGAGTTCTCATAGGTCTCTTGGTGGCCTCTGTCACTAGTCTTCTACTTGCACTTTCACTCAGTTTTTGCAGATGGCCAGCTCTAGGCAGATTTACAACTGAACCATACTCCTTCCATTTCTTAATAACTGATTGAACTCAACACCAAGGAATATTCAGTGACTTGGATATTGATTGACATGGATATTTTCTCTGTACCCTGAATTATGTTTTTCAATTACTTTCTCATTCAGTTTCTTCAAGCATTCTTTTGTCAGATTTGTATATGTTTGTATATGCTTTTGTAACATTTGTATGTTTTAAGCCACAATACTGAATCAGCACAAGTTGTACCTTCTGGATACAGGTGCATTTATATTAAAATCAATTGAAACCCCTTTACTACAAACAGATGACTGCCATTAAATTAATTATGTCATTAATGATTTACAACATGGATGTCATATTAAATGGGGTGAATACTTATATGACCAATTACTTTGTGTATTATACAGTATTTGTAATTCATTTAGATCACTTTACAGAAATCTCTTTTCACTTTGGCATTAAAAAGTCTTTTTTTGCTGATCAGTGTCAAAAAAGGCAAATTAAAACCACTGTGCTTCAATGTTGTATAACAAGAAAATGTGAAAACTTTCAAGCGGTGAACACTTTTCATAGCTACTGAAAAACATCAGAGTGAGATGTAGGAGAAAAGCTAATGACAGGTGTTTTGTTAGAACACATCTAAAGTGTCTTGCTTTTTTGTCATGTCCGCATCTTCAAAATAAAGAAGATGGCAAAGTTATTGAAAATGTAGGTGTATTCAAGTGAAATGTGAAGTGAAGTCAGGAGAGAAACAAAGGGAAAAATGCATCATAGATTCCATTCTACTTATTTGAAACTTGATAGAACATTATTTATTGACCAATATAAGAAGGAACAAGAACCAAAAGACCTGTGATGAATATTTTTCAAAGAAGGATGTTTGCTTTTGCTTCAGAATAAATTTCCAGATGCAGATAATTCACCAAAGGCAGAACAGTTATCCAGGTATACAGAGGAATGCTAGGCTTCAAGAAAAACAGGAGATGAGGATGAAAGAGGACCAATCAAAGAGTCCATAGAGAAATAAAGAAGGAAAGCCAAAAATAACAAACAAAATAATTGGCATAAAGGAGCCAGGAAAGCAGACAGAGTAGACATAAATTTTGAAACTTCCTAAAGCAATGACAGGATCAGAGTGGGAAGGCTAATGAGAGGTTAATCTAGAAGCTTCTCAGATATACCACAAAAATAGCACAATGATCGATATTGTCACGCATGAGCATCTAAAGATTACCTTCCAGCCCCAGGTCTTCTTCTTCATCTTTCAGCTGCTGCCATTAGGTGTCGCCACAGTGGATCACTTTTTCCATATCTGCCTGTCTTCTGCATCTTGTCACACCCAAAACCTGCATGTCCTCTCTCACCACATCCATAAACCTTCTCTTAGGCCTTCCTGTTTTCCTCTTGCCTGACAACTTTATCCGTAGTGTCATTTTCCCAATATACCCAGCATTTCTCCTCTGCACATATCATTTCTAATCCTGTCCATCCTCATCACATCCAATGCAAATCGTAACATCTTTAACTCTGCCACCTCCAGATCCGTCTCCTGTTTTTTAGGCAGTGCTACTATTTTCAGCCAATATAACATAGCTGGTCTCACTGCCGTCTTGTAGATCTTCCTTTTCACTATTGCTGGTACCTCACCATTGCAGACCTCATCATTAAAACAGTTCCCTCGTACAGATCCTGTGCCACTCCTAAGCATACTTTTCTGCCACTCCCGGCTTCCCCCATACAATACCACAACTCCTCTCTAGGCAGTCTGTCATATGCTTTCTCCAAGTCTCCAAGCTTCTCCACTCCTCAGGCATCCTGGAACTTTCAAAGATTGCATTAAACAGTCTGGTTAAAACTCCACTGCCATATCTCCTAAACAACCCCATGCTTCCACGGGTATGTCATCTGGACCAACAGAATTCCCATTTTTCATCCTTTTCATAGCTGTACTTACTTCCTCCTTGCTAATCCATTGCACTTCCTGATTCATTATCACTACCGACCATTATCCAACATTCTTTCTCTCATTCTTTTCATTCATCAACCTCTCAAAATACACTTTCCATCTATTCAACACACTCTCCTCTCTTGTGAGTATGTTTCCATCATTATCCTATCACACTTACCTGCTGCACATCTTTCTCAGCTTGGTTCCTCTGTCTAGCCAATCGGTTCAAGTCCTTTTCTCCCTCCTTAGTGTCCACCCTCTTAAACAGCTCATCATATGCCTTATCTTTAGCCTTTGCCACCTCTCTCTTCACCTTATTGCCTAATCTCCTTGTACGCATGTCTACTTTCTTCATCTCTCTGATTATCACACTTCTTCTTTGCCAATCTCTTCCTCTGTATACTCTCTTGTACTTTCCCACTCCACCATTAGGTTTACATGTCCTCCTTACTCTGTCTAGATGTCACACCAAGCAGCCTTGTAACTGTCCATCTTACCACTTCTGTTGTAGTTGTTCATCTATCTGGTAACTCTTTGCTGCCACCCTTTGCCTTTCTTACCTCCTCCCTGAACTCTGTCTTACAGTCTTCCTTTTTCAACTTCCACCATTAGATCCTTGGCTCTGCCCTCACTCTCCTATTCTTGTTAATCTCCAGTGTCATCTACAGACCACTTGTATGCTGCCTAAATACGCTTTTCCCTGCCACCACTTTGCAGTCTCCAGTCTCCTTCAAACTGAGTCTTTGTGACCCCTACCCAATTTTTCCTCTCATCCACACCATGGTAGAAGATTTGAACCTGCCTCTAATACACCTGGGCTTCCATCTAGTCACTTGCATGCACAATATATCAACCTTAATTCTCTCCATCATATTGGCTAACTCTCTCTCTTTATCAGTCATACTGCCAACATTCAAAGTTTGTACCATCACTTCCACTCTCCTATCCTTCTTTCTCTCCTCCTACCTCTGGAAACAACTTCCCCCTTTTCTTCTCCTTCCGCCAAACAGTAGCCCACTTTCCACCAGCATCCTGCTGGCTAACAGTACTGGTGGCAGCCAATGGCTAACCCAGGCCATAACCTTCCAGGCTTAGAAAAAGTTAACAATGAGATGGAGTGCTGTCACTAACAGTATTGTTTCTCTTTTTCTCTGCAGTGCAGAGAGGAAGCTCAATGAGGGCCTCCCGCCCACTACACCCTTAGGAAACCCTGCTTTTCCAGTCAGAACCATATAAGACCAAAAGGTCCCACAAGATGGTGGCTCGATTTTGGGAAAGTGACCTCACATGATGGAGCACTCTAACATCAGCCTGCTTGAGAGATCTGATCTTTTAGAAAAGCCTAAAAGACTACACTGGCGCTCAGTTTACCTATTTTCAATTGCACCACCACAGGCTCATTTTTGTTCTAACTCTTGGACTTAGAACTCTTGACATTTAGTAAATGAAGTGGCCCAGTTGATACCCCAATTACTCTTTTAGCTATTTGCTTAAAATAATCTAAGACAGCCAAAAGTGGAATATGTTTATTATACAGAGGATGTGATGAGCAGGTAATTCTACAAGCAAAACTTATGGTTTTGAATAATTCAACATACCTTTTGCAATGCACTCAAAGGGCACTTCTACAGAACAAGAAATACAAAGAAAAACAAATCTGTCAATCGCTGTTTGTACGCACTTTATCCAATCTAAAGCTGTATGGAACAAATTCCCAATGAAGCATCCATCTACTTATGTACCCAGCCAATTTGGGCCAATTGAAAGTCACTAATTAACCTAACCAGCACATGAATGGAATGTGAGAAGAAAACTAGAGTTCTGAACAGAATTTATGTTTTAAGCTGTTGGTTGCTGCACAGTTGTGCTCTGCAGCCTCTTTTGCATGCTCACTTTTAAAAATAATTCTTAAAACCTGTGTCGGACTGCAAAAATAAATTCCCCCCTCAAACAGAATCTAGAAAAGCTAACCTCATTTTAGTAAATTGAATCATCTTTTAATATTCTTTGCATAACTCAATTAACCATTTAATGAATCTATATTCTCATTGCACATCAATGTAATCCTGATAATTCAACATGCTCTTCAATTTTTTTTGGATTTCTTTTATCTGTTCAAGAACATATACATATACTGTATATTTAAATATATGAAGAAAGTGTGACATTCCTTGGTGCATTCAAACCCAACAACAAACTTTGTGGGTTGCACTTAATGTAAACTTTATATGAAGACTGCCTCCTAAAAGTGGGGTGGAGAAGGTCACGTTGCCATGACGTGTGTTTATGTATGTGTTTTCAGGGTGTTAAAGTCAGCAGGTTTCAGGAGAACATGCCCTGAGATAGACTGGTGCCCTGTCTAGGGTTGTTTCCTGCCTTGTGCCCAGTGCTGCTGAAACAGTCAACAGCTGAACCTCTATATTGTATACTTCTTTGAAGCTTTGTTATAAATTGTAAATAAATACAACACTTTTTCCATAAGATTTTTAACCATCCATTCATCCTCATTGATAGGGCAATTTTGAAAGCACTGGACAAGAAACATGCACTTCATTTTTTATAGGGATGTTAATTTATCATTGCGACAACTCCAGTAAGAATACAGAGCAATGCAATACACCCTTAATGTATATAGTTGCTTTCCATTTCAAAGGAAAAGAAAAGTTCATCTTTAACTGTCTTTGTGAGGAACAAGCATCAAAACAACAGAGAACTTATTGTTTTTTCAGTAACATGATGAGTGTAATTCTCTATATACAGAGAGAAGTTAAGACGTCTGATGTGGTAACAGAAAATTCCCAGAGCATGTGTAAGCAACAAATTACTTTTGTCACAAAAAATCTTAAAGCAGAAACACAGAGCAGACATACTGCCATTATCAACACACACTGAGGAGAGGCAAGACACATGACAGCCCGCATGGAGTTTGCTAAAAGACACCTGAAGGACTCTGAGATGGTGAGAAATAAGATTCTCTGGTCTGATGAGACCAAGATAGAACTTTTTGGCCTTAATTCTAAGCGGTATGTGTGGAGACAACCAGGCACTGCTCATCACTTGTCCAATACAGTCCCCACAGTGAAGCATGGCGGTGGCAGCATCATGCAGTGGGGGTGTTTTTCCGCTGCAGGGACAGGACGACAGGTTGCAATCGAGGGAACTGGCAGAAACATATATTGCAATTAATAAGCTGGTGAGGAAAAGGAGGCACACATGCTGCATGATCTGTAATACTACTGCGAGAATATGACATTTAGATGGGTTCAACTGTACAGACTACCACTGAATTCATAAATACATTTTTTCACCAATGTACATTCATTTATTTTTGGTATGTTGTCCCCTTTCTGTAAATGAACAAATGTAATATGCCACTGAGTAAATTATTGTGGCGCATACTTACCAATTAATATTTTAATTTACTTTATATCTTTAATGAAGTCATTACAGTGATATCATTTGATTGCATTTAATTTACTAGCCAGTAAAAGTCCAATAATAAAATGTTTTAAAAATGAGTGATTTAATTTGTTAATATTCCCCGGCCTTATTCGCCTAAATTCTTATTGGTGCTATTTTATTAATGTTATACGATTTGCATTAAATCTCCAGTTTGTGAGATCCATTAATGATGACATCATGGTGAAAGTGAAATTACTTAATTGAACACTTGTAAAAATGTAATCAAATATTTTTCAGTTTAAGGAACACATCAAGATTTAACAGATAAAGAGCTATATGCTTAAAAAAAAGGCTAAATTAATTTTAAAGGCACTTAAAGTCATTTACAGTAAACCATACAACAGCTTCTTATCTGTATTTCTGTTGTAATTTGGTATTTATAATTCATACATTAATTTTTTATATAACTAAACGTTTATTTTTTTGCATTTGAAATCCTTTCTGTTGCTATTAGTTTTGGTATTTTGTTAAACAGGAAATAACCAGGAATAAACACTTTACATATTATATTGAAAATACTAATTTTAAACTTAATTTTGTAAGCAAAAGTTAAAACATAGTGCATGAATATAATTTTTTTTCACAAAAGAAATTCTCAAATAAAATCTATATTTTAATTGTACAGGGTCTAATACTTCATGGTGATGTCAGTTTTTTCCCACTGGCATGATGATGTGCATTGTCTCTCCTAGCACATCTATGTTACCTTGTAAGACCCTGTCCTATTCTCCTGCCATCTTTACCTGGCTGCACTAAGCTCCTCAGTACAACAGCTTTTTTTTTGGAATATTATATTTCCATTTTTAGTTGTCATGCAGTAAACTGTTCAGTAAAAAATGGATGAATAGTATTCATCTATCCATCCATTATCCACCCTAACTACAGGGTCATGGGGGTCTGCCAGAGTTAATCCCAGCCAACACAGGGTGCAAGGCAGGGAACAAATCCCGGGCAGGGCACCAGCCCACCGCAGGGCACACACACACACACACACCAAGCACACACTAGGGACAAATTAGGATTGCCAATGCACCTAACCTGCATGTCTTTGGACTGTGGGAGGAAACCAGAGCACCTGGAGGAGACCCACGCAGACATGAGGAGAGCATGCAAACTAATAGTATTCATATGGAAGTCAATATTAATTCAGTTTTATTGCACTAAATTTTCCATTTATACCTGAGGTGAACATGTGTTTTCACTAATTAATGCATAATCAGATTGCAGTTGACCACATCAAAAACCAGATGTTGCTCACATTATAATGTGAACAGAAGCAGAAACAGACAGTGAACGTATTCAACACAAGTGTAAATGCAATGTGTTTTCTATCCATTGTCACACACATGCGCATGGGAGGCAGCTAAAGGGCTCAAATGAAGGTAATTCCATGCCACACCAGGGGGTGGCGGAGTGTGCTAATCCTTTCTCTCCTTCCACTGCAGACCAATTACAGGAAATTCCGCCTAGCCCTGATGACGTCACTTCTCAGCCATCCTTTAATTCCTCTAAAATCCGATTCAGTTCTGTTTTGGACTCCAATTTGTACACAATTGTGCAACCAAATTACCGTTTTGTAGCCAGGATCAGGTATATGGGAGGCTGCCCCAAAACTTTTTGTGGCTCTTTGTCTATTCTTTGACACCATATAAACTATAACAATCATGTAAGAAGGAGCTCATATGAATTTTGCAAAGGTGAAGTCAATTCATTTTTTATATAGTGTAGTTTGTTGAGTAAAAAGGCTCCCAGAGCTGTAAGAAACCCACAATTATAATTCAAATTACATGATGAATATACATAAAAATACAAGTTAGACTTAGTGACTGGTCTCAGAACACAGAGGAACTAATGTGGGAAGTGACATCCTTCACTTCTTCTACATCTCTGTGATGGTCAATGCAATTTTCTACACTGTGGTGTGCTGGGCTGGTAATATCACTTCAAAAGAAGCCCACTGAATCAACAAACTAATCAAAAGGACAAGCTCAGTTATGGGATGCACTCTGGGTCACCTGGATGTCTCCACACACTGGGGAGAGGCAAGACACATGACAGCCCGCATGGAGTTTGCTAAAAGACACCTGAAGGACTCTGAGATGGTGAGAAATAAGATTCTCTGGTCTGATGAGACCAAGATAGAACTTTTTGGCCTTAATTCTAAGCGGTATGTGTGGAGACAACCAGGCACTGCTCATCACTTGTCCAATACAGTCCCCACAGTGAAGCATGGCCGTGGCAGCATCATGCTGTCGGGGTGTTTTTCAGCTGCAGGGACAGGACGACAGGATGCAATCGAGGGAAACATGAATGCGGCCAACTACAGAGATATCCTGGACAAAAACCTTCTCCAGAGTGCTAAGGACCTCAGACTGGGCCGAAGGTTTACCTTCCAACAAGACAATGACCCTAAGCACACAGCTAAAATAACGAAGGAGTGGCTTCACAACAACTCTGTGACTGTCCTTGAATGGCCCAGCCAGAGTCCTGACTTAAACCTAATTGAGCATTTCTGGAGAGACCTAAAAAATGTCTGTCCACCAACGTTTACCATCCAACCTTACAGAACTGGAGAGGATCTGCAAGGTGGAATGGCAGAGGATCTCCAAATCCAGGTGTGAAAAACTTGTTGCATCTTTCCCAAGAAGACTCATGGCTGTATTCGCTCAAAAGGGTGCTTCTACTAAATACTGAGCAAAGGGTCTGAATACTTAGGACCATGTGATATTTCAGTTTTTCTTCTTTAATAAATCTGCAACAATTTCAAAAATTCTTTTTTTTTGTCTGTCAATATTGGGTGCTGTGTATACATTAACGAGGAAAAATATTAATTTAAATGATTTTAGCAAATGGCTGCAATATAACAAAGAGTGAAAAATTGAAGGGGGTCTGAATACTTTCTGTACCCACTGTATGCATGTGATAGTAGTGTTAAAATATATTAAATGTACCAATATTCATTTTAATACTGGCTTTAGTGCAGAGAAGTCAAAAATATGAAAAAAATGTAATTACCCATAAGATACACCCCCACCACCAATCTGAGCACTCCCTGCTCTCACCCCTTTCCATGTGGGTTGAAGAAGAATCTGGTTACCCTAATGTCACAGAAAAAATAATAGGAAGAGCAGGAAGAAGCCATCATATTTTGAATTTCTATCAAAATTGCAATCAATCATAATGGAGAATAGGTAAAGGTTATTTTCCTGCTGAGAAAAGGGTTAGTGACACGTTTTGAAGTATTGCCTTCATCAGATGTTAATACAGACTATACAGTGTGGAAGTCAACCCCGACACAGACAGACGTAGGTGGCACAAGTGCAAGCACACACAAATTTTATTTTATTTTTTCTCTTGTGGGAAACGACTTTCCTGTTTCCCACAAGCACAACACAGTCCCTAGCACACAGCACAGCACAATTTTTCTGTCTTTCTTTCTCTCTTTCTTTCTTTCTTTCTTTCTTTCTTTCTTTCTTTCTTTCTCTGGTTCTCTACTCCTCCCGGCAAACTTTGTCTCCCTCCTCCTGACTCTGGCTCACTGAGTAGTGTCTGCTGGCCCCTTTTATAAGGTACCCGGAAGTGCTCCAGTTGCTTGTTGACACATTTCCGGCAGTACTTCCGGGTGTGGCGGAAGAGCTGTCGAGAAGGGCTCAGCAGCTGCTGCAGTACCCCCTGGCGGTGCCCACATATCCCAACAGGGCTGTTTCCAATGCCAATTCCCATGGAGCCCTGTGGGAGTCCGAGGCACCATTGCAACCCAGGGAGGCTGCGACCTAGAGCTGCGGGGAAGGTAATGCTCTGGCCACACTTCATCCCACAGTCCTTCCCTCATGGTGGCATCCCACAACAGCTAAAACGAATTATTTCTCTCCTTATTTACTCTTTATATCAGTGTGAAATTAACCCCCCATTTTCCCTTATGGTAAGCACATCTGTCTTTATTGTAATATTTACACCAGATCTGTATAGCTGCCTAAATGTAATTTTTTTGCATGTCTGTTTAGCAAAATCAGAAACAAATAAAAAATATGTAAAATTCAATAATTCAATTGCCCCTAAATCAAGTATCAACTTTCTTTGCTGCTTTTGAGATATTTGCTTAATCACAGGAACAGTTAGAATTGACCTTTGCTAGGTTGCATTCTTCAGGAATTTGCCCAGTGTATATAGTATATAGATTTAGGAACACAGAACCTGTGTTAGAATTATTGTGAGTGAATGAAAAATGACCAGGAGAATCCTGGTCACAGAAATGAATTATGAACCAAAACAAAAGGTCTAGATGTAAATCAGGAGTCAGGAGCAAAGTAAACTCAAAACTGGAGAAATAACCTTAGCACTAGAGCCTACTTGCAACTAACTACAAGTTGACAGTAAGTTTTTCCCCAGATGGATAAAACATAAAGTCACTTCTGTGACATTATTTGTGTAATAATCATGGTTACATGACACCTCTTTGGAATCTCAAAAAAAAAGTTAAACGACAAATACAAAATAAACCCCAAAAATGGAATTACAAAGGTAAAAAGCATCACAAATGTCAAAACACTGGTTTAACAACACATTAATGCAACATAGTCCACATCTCTGTGCAAGATCATCCAGCTTTAAGGAGCAGTGATGGTGGATGTCGGCCAGAAGGCGCAGGGCATGTATTTCCCACAGATACCCACAAATAGTACTCCAGACTGTAATCCTGACAATGTAGGAAGTCCATTTTGGAACTACTTTTTTTACATGATGTCCCCCAAAATTAACTGGAGGTGGAGGTGTAGATTGCACAGAAAAGCATTACTTGTGAATGGGTGGGCCTCTCTTGAAATAGGTTGACGATGTCAAACAATAAGTCACCAGGGTAATAATTGTAAACGTTCCTATGTAGCGAGGACAGGCATGTTTACAGGATGACACCTTCAGGTAGATGTGTTGATTCATGAGCCACACCATCTGCCTAATTCTCCATAAAATTTGGCAGGGACTCCTTGCTTTCCATGAGTGCTCCAGTACCTTGGCTCAACTTGTAAGCAAAAAAAAAAAAAAATGGGACATCTTCAAATTAGGAAGAGTTAATGGTACAGCACAGAAACTTTCTCAAATTCCGATGAACCTGTTTTGATAATCCTTTCCACTCATGATAGTAACTTGACGTGACCAAAAATTGTCATGGAGAGATGTAGCAGGCCATTTCTTATATAAGACAATGGCATGCTATCAGTATTGTCCAAGTTTCTGAATTCTGTAGGAAAATTCACATGCTACCTTTTAAAAATCTAAGGAGTTAAGACTATGGTTTTCGAATTTTATTTTTATTTTGTGATTTCACCTAGCTTTTTTAAACCTTCTTTTTTTGACCTTTGCTTATTTTTTGATTTTATGCTCTCTTTCATCTCCATGGTTCTTATGACAAATAATTTCTCTTCTATTGACTTGTTGTGGTAGAACAGGTGAGATGTCTTTCTGCCTTGTCTTTTCTTCTTGCCTCTCTGCTGTAATCAGGCATAATGAGATTACGTCTATATTTTGACTGGGTTGTACTAATTGGTTTGAAGTGTGCTACTGTAATCTGTGAAATTTATTTCAAAGCCATGAATAAGCTCAAGGGGTGTAACTGACCAGGAAGATGGACTGAAACATATGAAAAGACACCCAAACAGGCTATTTTAAAATACTGGCATTGGCTGTATCAATATATGGCCAGAGTGGCCAAGGGCCACTGTCTGCAGAAGGCATGAGTGATTGGAAGGTGTTATTTGGGCACAATCCACAAATAACATGGACAGCTTAGATGACAGTTGCCCATATCTGCCAAGGTTCATAAACAACTGTATGAATATGGAAATATATGAGTGTTTATAATGACAAGGATCCATCATGAAACCAGAAGCTGTCCACATGCCGCTGAATAACCTGTGGGACTGGGCTCAGATAGCTGTCAGCTTTACCCACTGAAGACAATGAATGAAGACTATATGTTCCATTGATTTCTCTCCGGCCTGGATATGTATGTGTGTATAAACAGTTATGCATTGGGGACAGAAGCTACATATTGAAGCAAGTTAAATAAGTATATCTCTTTTTGTACCGCATTTGTCTCATCTAATTGTTTCCACCATGGTTACAAAAGGGATGGGTATCACTCAAGTCTGTTCTGCATCAATAAAGAACACAATCCAAGGGAGCAAGCGCTAGTGTAGATCTTTATGTTTGCATCTTATCAAGCATTCTGAGGTGGACTTGCTTTTGTCTCTCAATCTTTGTCTTGCTTCATGACCCAATTATGCTTTAACTTCAGGTCAAAAACAGATGACTGGAAGTTCTTAAAAAGTTTCCGATACAGAGGAGAATTCATGGTTCATTCAATTATAGCAAGTTGTCCTGTTCCTGAGGCTGCAACGAACCCCTACACTATCACACTAAAAATCCATCATCCATGTTGACTGTTGGTATGATTTATTTCCTGTGAAATGTTGTGTTTTGTCTTACACTAGATGTATGAGATCTATTTTATCCAAAACTTTCTGCTTTTGACCATTTGCCCATTGAACATTACCCCAAAAAGCATGGGGAACATACTATAGCATTCTGGCAAGCATACACCTTGCTCCTCTCCCAATAAAGCCCATTTCTGTGCAGTGTTTGCTTGAATATAGTGTTGTGGACATCAGGCAAAAGATGGCCACAGTCCCTTGGATCTGTTTCTAAGATGCTTGGTACTTGCTGGATGATTTTACTTTATGCCCTTGGAGTAATTTTGGCAGGTCAAACACTCCTAGGAAGATTCACTACTGTTACAAAGGTTTTCCCTTCAGAGATTATAGTTGTTTCTGTGGTTTAGAGGATTCCCAGAGCCTTAGAAACAGCTTTGTAGCCCTTTACAGAGAGAAAGATATCAATCATTTTTTTCTGATCTCTTCAGGAGTTTCCTTTGATCTTGGATTTATAGGCTTGTTTAATCCTCAAAGCTGGCAAATTCACACTAACGATAATGGACAAAATAAGCAAGGTTTGTATAAAGTAGGACAAACTGTAACTAGGCCTGACTGTGTTCAACCAGTCAACTCTAATTATCCCTTTAATAAGGTATATTTGGGATTGTTCATCTTATATATAAACATCTACGCGTGGAAGTGTGTCTATCTGTCTTGCCCAGAAGCGCAAGGCTACAGCATGAAGCTCAAGAAAGTGACTCTGTCGCCAAAGTGAAACCACCAGTGCTAATACACAAGCAAGGCAAGCACATCTGCAAAATGAAACCTCAGAGGAGAGAGAAACTCACTTAGCTGCTGATACACAACAGAGGTGAGCACATCGGCAAAATGAAACTGCTGTGGAAAGAGAACCTTGCTTAGCCGCTAGTGCACAACCATTGCAATTGATTGATTGAAGTTCCAGAATCCATGGTTTCTAGGAGCCTTTTTACAACACGGGCTTACACAGCTAGTATTAAATAAATTAAAAAGAAAACACTGTCAGTTCACCCAGGTGTCTTTTTTCTAATATTAGATTTTGTTTAAATGCCAGAAAACATTTTGTGTCAAAACAAATTTGCAGTAATAGGTGAAATCAGGAAGGGGCAAATACTTTTCGCCACACTAGAAACTTTCTGATGTGCCAGTTTTGTTAATAAACCTACTTCTACTCTTGCTGACGTTCTTTAAATGTAATGCTAAGATATCAACAGACTCTCTTTTCATTTTTTCAATCCACAGGCTTCTCTCCTGTCTTCTGCTGCTTCCTCCCGATTTCCTGAAGAGTTTCTATGAAGGTATGCGCCCATCTAAGCACATTGTAACCTCAATTAAATCCAAATAACTCATGTGCAGGAAGCACTTGGCACTGTGGGTTAATTAAGGTCATCCACAACACCAGAGTAATCTCCAGACTTTACTGTGACAGCTAATGCACTGGATAAGCAGTACAACAGTAATACAAGGTAAAGAATTATTAACAATATGAGAAACATGTTCACAATTTCTTCAGTTTCTTGAAATTAGTTTTCATTAGGTTTTTAATACCTTGTCTTTTTGCCTCTTCAACATGCCTCTGCTCAGCAGTAGATGCAAAATCTATCTTATTTCTTTAATTTCAATCTAAACTTATGTAATTTTCCTTTATGACGATGTACAGAGTACATGCACATATTTATAAATATAACAAATCTTCAGAAAATGAAAAACACTGCAAAATGTACACACATATATAACAACAAATATATTCAAAGAGACAATAATGCATTAATAAATCAAAAGTTTTTTTAACTTTAAATATTTTCAAAGCTGAACATTAAGTAAATATAATTAATCACTTGTCTCTTTACTCATGACGTGAACCTGAATGACAGAGATAAATTCTGTCTATTATATTTCATGTTCACATGCCCATTTTAAATATTTCAGTTTTACAGTGTCTTTTATCTTTAGATAGCTGTATTCCAAATAAAACAATGCTTAATTTTAAAGACTTCAAAAGCATGAATTTCCTTATTTTTGAAAATACGTGTTCTGAATTGTTAAAGTGTATCTCTTTTTAAAGCTTCTTTCTTCTATTTCTTTTCTTTAAATATGAATAAAAAGTGAAAGGGCTGACATAGGAAACTGCATTTACTTGACCCTGTTCAGGTTTCTTTTGAAACTTCTTTTTGGGGGGAGTTTTATTTTTTGTCATCTTAGTGAGTCAAGGCTGAGGGGCTATTAAAAAAACAGGGCCTGTTAAAGGTCAGTAAGGCATTCCTTATGTGATTTTGGGCTATACAAGAAATTACTTGTTGTTGCTGTGTAGTGAAAAGGTAAAATGCTAATATAAGAGGGACTGACTTAACTTCAAAACATTTTTCAAAGGTGTGCTTATTCACGTTAGCTGTCCTTGACTGAGCAAAGCAAATCACAAGTGAGGCTTAAAAGAGAAACCAGTGGATGCACTGCACATACAGTATTTGTCTGCTACCTTTACATCTCTGAAGACGTTAGCTCAAAGGAGAATCTTTGATCCCTAGCTGTTACACCTACCTGCTCATCTCTATCATGTCACCACCTTTTATAAATGCTTGAGTGAACACAAGCATAAGAAAACTTGTTTCCACAAGTCTATTACAATCTGTAAATTCACCATCCTTAAACAGAGGATTCCAATTGAAACCCTACATTTTCCTTGATTCTTGTGCTCTTTTATACATTCCAGATGCTGAAGAAGTAAATTTTATACAAATCACAATGCGTAACAGGGTACATTAGTCACAAACTGACACTCAGTCACACCAGGACAGTATATTGAAGCCAGGTAGCTTGGAATACATGTCTTTTGAATTTTAGAGGGAAAAAAGTGAGTACTGTATACACATGAACTTGGGGGAAACAGGAAACTATACCCTGGCAGGAATGACTAGGAATGGCACTCAGGAGCCATAAGAAGCAACTCTAAAAACTGTGCCAAAATGCCAGCTTGAATGTAGGTTTGTGTGCACAATTAAAATTAAAACAGTGAAAAAAACCTATTATTCAACAATCTAATTTTAATGTTTTTGTTATTCACATTTGAAAAATAATTGGCTGAATATCGGGTGTGTGCACACTGGTCACGTCCATCCAAACTATCAATAAACAATAAACCATACGGGTGCAAAATTGTAACTTTGCTGAACACTCTGTAATACACTGAGAATTTCAGAATTGGTAGTCTTTAGCATAATCTTCCTCATTTGATTATATATATATTTTTATAACTGCAAACAGACCTTCTTAATCTTTAATTAACCTCCTGCTGCTCACTACATTCTGTAGGGAGATATGTTTTGAGTGGAGAGGGCAACTTTATCTGCCAGTGAATATCGAGAAATATTCTAGTTTTATTTGTAAACAAATTCAAGCTTTACATTTTAAAACCAATTTTTGTACAGCTCAGTGTGGTAAAAATGTGAAAAATGAATCCAGCAAATGTATTTAGTTTGTGTTATGTAAATGTCATTACTTAAGAAGAAAAAAGGATTTAAAGACTTTTAGGCCTTGGACATGAAGCCACCTATTTAAAATCTTTATGAACAATTTTTTGTTACATAAAACTGATGTTTTTTTAATCCAGAAGAATTGTGAAAATAGATAACTGTAAAGAAAAATAATTTTGCCTCGAGATAGTGCACCTTGAATCATTATAAAACATTTTGTTTTTTTAAAGTGAAGATTTATTATCTGAATGTGTGACAACCTGCCCCAATTGATTTATCTGTTCAGCTTTTTTTACATATAGTTTTTCATGCATCAAGTGTTAACTTTTTTCCTTCACCTGCGAAGTCATTAATAATACAGTATTAGTTACTGAGCATATTCAAATCACATTACAGAAGGCTGAAATATGTGGTGTGGGAGATCTATGAGCAAAAAGCTGCCACACAAGTCAGAGATGGAGGCAGACGGTGATCTAAAAACAAAAAAGCATGGGCAAGTATAGCCGAACACTTGCAGCAACTATTGGGGGCCTGACCCCTTTAAATAGAAGTTGGGCTCAAAGGTGGGATATTGGGGATCACCAGAGGCAGATCTGGCAGAAAAAGACTTATGATATTTAGTGAGTATTTTTGATATGTAGAATGTCTTATAATAATAAATAAATAAATAAATACATATTTAACTTGCCCTAGGATGTAGTGTAAAGGCTGCTGCTAGCGAGCAGCCTGTGGTTCAGTGATGCAACTATTGTAAGAATTGGTGAAATTTACGGGTGTTCAAAATCTTGAAGTATCAGTGCTATAAGTTAAATTGTTTTTTTCACCAGGCAGCAGTCTTGATTTCTTTTTTATTTAAGCCCATATTTCTATTAGCACATACATGTTTTTAGCCAATGTTTGGTTGCTTTTATCTATTGCCTTAGTTTATAATCAAATAGAGACAGAATGTGGAATGAGATGGTGTATGGTGCTGGTGCTGGAATGGTGTATCTTTGGTGTGTATGCAAGCCAGTTTCTCCACCCAGTGTACAGGGTAACTGATCTATGAAGTAAGACATACAGAGGGCACCGGTTCAGGTTACACTCTTGACCTGCTGGAGATGGTAGCAAAGGAGAGAATGAAACCAATTTGAACAATGCTTTACATTCTCTCCTTGACACACTAGCATACTTTCAGGCAACACATTTTTCACCAGAAGTGTGTTTCTTTTTTTGAAATTCTTGTATGAGTCTGAGGGGGGTTGTTGTTGTTGCATATAATGTTTCTATATTTCTTGAGCTTCTGAAAAAAGCAAAATTTGCCCTTGTGACAAATAATGTTCTATCTATCTAGAATATCAGTGTCAGAGCTGAAACCACATTCAGAAGTGGTACCATTCCGTGTTGACATGTGCTGTAATTAAAATCAAACCAATTTGTAATGAAAACCACATGATGAGCTCATATTCTGTTTGTGTTTGGTACAGAAATTTCATCACATATTGTATAAGAACTTAACACTGTCAAACAGGTCAAACCGAACAAGGTTTGGGGTAATACCCGAACTATTCCGAAGCGAATGCACTGTTTTGTGTTTTTTGTATCTCACACCCTCATACACCTTTATCATAAGGGCATCCCTTATCTACGATGGAGCATTCGATCAGAAGAAAATATGAAGCTGGTTTTAAATTAAAAGTCTTTAAAGTGGCGAAAGAAGTTAGAAACTGCGCTGCTGCAACAAAATTCGATGTGTCTGAGGAACTGGCGCAAGATTGGAGGATGCAAGAATATGTAAAAAAAAAAAAAAATTAAGTGTCATATTTTTGAACGGGCAGATAAGTCAGGGTCCGATTTTATGATCAATTTTTTGGGTTTCAAGACCCAACTTATACGTGAATATATACAGTACTTTACATTACAGAGACGACAAACGGCAAGATGTACTGATGAGCAAAGATTGACAAATGTAGGAAGAATAGAGGCACTCTCATCTCACTAAATTTACAGCAGGTAACGTATTTTTAGTGGAACTAGCCTAACAGAAAGCAGGCACTAAGTGATCCAGTAAAGAGATGGCAGTGATTAGAATATACTGTATGTAATGGTAAATTCATTGATTAGTAGATAATAGATACAAATGTTATAAAGCATACATGTTTTATATAGTAAAACAATTTTATGTAAATTCAGGATTCATTAATGCTTTTCTAGGAACTAAACAATTTTTATGTACCTGAAAAAAGTATTTTAGCAATGTAGAATGCATAAATGTCTAGCTAGCTGTTCATCCCACACAGCCACAAGCAACTGTCAATACTTCAGAAGAGTCTCCTGAAATGCATGCAAGCTCGATACACCAGGATCCAGAGAAGAAACAGTTGCCAGTCACAGCTCCACTCATCAAAGATGAAAAAGTAGTTATTCTCACCCTACAGTTTTCAAAGACAAGTTACAGGAGATGCTGCCCCAGCACAAGCAATAATCACGCAACCCTGTATTTTATTTAAATTTAGTGAAATGTCTGGATTGCAATATGTTTGAAATAATTTGAAAGGGTTGCTTTAAACCATCAGTGGCATATTGCACTTACTTATAAAGACAGAATTTGGACTGGAATGTTTTCATTTAAGATTTATAAAAAAGGCAATCCCATTGGGTAGAAAAATTAAGAATTAACCAAGGAAGACAATATAATACATACAGCTTTTTATTACAATCTTTAAGTAACTACTTAGCTTTCAAGACTAAGCTATTTTATATACAAGCTATAGCACGGTCATGGGCTTAAAGGTAAAACTTTCTTGCAGCACTCATTATCATCTTCAGCAAGGTATTGTTTACATTTTGTCTATGTCTTATTTAAGTACCTTTGAGTAATTTTCTCATATCTAATTCATTAAAGCAAAGACAAATACTTCTGACTGACAATGACTTTAGTAACTGAAAGATTTCACAAAATATTAGGCATTTAATCTACACAAATCAAATATCTTTCATAAATTTAAAAAAACAATGAAGTGTACACACACAGTGCTTTCAGAAATGATGGTAGTACTTTGAAGCTAAACTAATCTTGCTGTTGTGGATTCTAATCATTTTCCAAACTGGCCATATCCAAATGAAGGTTTTTGAAAGGATAACATATTTCCAAGTAGCACTCCATGATATTAATAAGATAAGTTAGGAGTTTCGGTAGTGTCTGGAATGGTAATAGACTTCCAAGACAACTTGACCTGTATGGCTTTTCTTACTCCAAGAAGATGGCGCCTGGAAATCTAAATCGACTTAGAAGCCAGTCGTCATTAGCTTAAATACACGCTCTCTTCTATTGAATTGAATTGAATTCCTTTATTGTTATTTTCCTATAAAATGGCAAAATAACAACAACAACAATAGTAATGATAAAAAGGATAAAATATGACAGCATAAGTGGCTCAGGTTGTGCAAGTTTACAGTGAGGAAATTGTACTTATAAGTACAAACAGTTCAGTTCAGGAGTACTTGATGGACAGATTTAGTGTGTTTAGAGCTCTTGCGATGAAACTGTTTCTGTACCATGAGGACCCTACAGGAAAGGCTGTGCAGTGTTTATTGAATGGGAGAAGTTGAAATAGGCAGTGTGTGCTAGAAGCTGTATCCCAATATTTCTCCCCGTTCTTGGCACAAGCTGCCATAGAGCTTTCCGATCAGCTGTTGTATATAGCTGTGATTCCACACTCAGATAGAGCAGGTTAAAATACTCTGAGACGTGCACTGAGAGTAACAACGTAAAGCAGCTATCGTATTTGGAATAGTTTGGCCTTTCCGTACACAATTATATAGTTACAGGTTGATTACAATCAGATGCCTTAAATTAAACGACATGTGGTTAATTACAGTGTATTTGATAAAGCACCGTCAGGGATGTGAATCAAAAAAATAAAGGGAAACAACACAACAACATTAGCACTGCTTTGACGCTGGGAGCCACCAATTTGCAAAACAGAGCTGAACACGTGCATATGCAGTGGTTTCATTTAGAGTTAGAATGTGCGTGGCTTTACGCCAAGTTTACTTTTCATACATCGCAATGTGGACAAGGAAACAGGTGTAGGCAACATTTTTCTGCGTACACACCATTTAAACATGAGGGCCTAGCTCTTATGTGGAGATACCAAGGTTTCTTTTTAAATTCTTTTCAGTCCTAAGCTAGAGAAAAGCAGGGTAAAATAGCATGACCCATTTCTCCTTGAATAAGTTTTCCTCAGGTGCAGAAAATAAGGCAACAGTCTCACAGTGTTTAGAGAAACAAGTGAGCTCCTAAAAACTTTATTCATGTGCCTTTATTTATACAGTAATCCCTCGCTATATCGCGCTTCGACTTTCGCGGTTTCACTCTATCGCTGGATTTTAAATGTAAGCACATCTAAATATATATCACAGATTTTTCGCTGGTTCGCGGATTTCTGCAGACAGTGGGTCTTTTAATTTATGCTACACGCTTCCTCAGTTTGTTTGCCCTGTTGATTTCATACAAGGGACGATATTGGCGGATAGCTTAGAAGCTACCCAATCAGAGCATGTATTACATATTAACTAAGACTCCTCAATGCTATAAGATATGCATCCCGCGCGGAGCTTGATTGTTTGCTTGTCTCTGCCTCTCTCTCACCCTCTCTGACATTCTCTGCGCCTGACGGAGGAGCTGTTTGCACAGAGACTGTTTGCTTAAAAGATACTGACGCTCCTCTAAAAAAATGCCGCTTTATTGCGGTGCTCGGCATATTTAAAAGCACAAAAGCACATGTATTGATTTTTTGATTGTTGCTTTACTCTCGCTCTCTCTCTCTGACGTTCTTTGCGCCTGACGGAGGAGATGTGAGCAGAGGGGCTGTTTGCACAGAGGCTGTTTGCTTAGAAGATACTAACGCTCCTCTAAAAAATGTTGGCAAACTTAAAAGCATACGTATTGATTTTTTGATTGTTTGCTTTTCTTTGCGAGCGAGCTCTCTCTCTCCTTCTGAAATTCTCTGACCTGAAGAGAAGAAGATCTATTTGCATTCTTTTAATTGTGAGAAAGAACTGTCATCTCTGTCTTGTCATGGAGCACAGTTTAAACTTTTGACTAAAGGGTGTTATTTCATGTCTAGAGGGCTCTAATAATGTTAACAGTGTGGGAGAGTTTATAAGGGCTTAAAATATATAAAAATAACTACACAAACATATGGTTTCTACTTACGGATTTTCGTCTATCGCGGGGGTTCTGGAACGCAACCCTTGCGATCGAGGAGGGATTACTGTATACCCTTCCCCTGGTGTCTGCGGGGAGTGACCTTTGCCCTCTTGATTGGGTTTCAAAGGCCTTACTCTGCCCAGGGTCTGAGAATAGGTGTTGATGTTTTTTAACGACCCAAGTAGCTGCCAGAGTGCATTATCTCTCTTCTCACTTCCAACAGTCCTAATCTCCCTTTATTACTCTAGTCCTCAGCCTCTTGATTAAAGAGATTATTCCTTATATTTTTGCCCTTAGTTATTCATGGAGAAACATAAAGTAGTAAGTAGTAGAAAATAGAACATAAAATAAGTACTCATTTTTTGGGCTTAAACTATGATTTATCTGGTTAACACAGTTTTGGATGTAATGTGGATAGTTTTTGGTTTCAATGCTTTCCTGTGGTATTCTCTGCTGGTGTCTATCCTGTATCAGTCTATATGTGATCTTGGTCAACTTAGTTGGCTCTGCCATCTCTATCTATCTCCTATGTGAGTGTAATTTACCCTCTGAGAACTAGTGCAAACAAGACTCACCTCCTAAAAAAAAATCAAGTGCAAAGTGGCTGACCCGCTGAATACACTGCAGGAAAGGATCTGGGATTTGAAGTTGATGTGTGCTGCTATAGGGAGCCATTGTAGTGACCTGAAGAGATGATGACATGTGCTCATCTCTTTTTCCCCCAGCATGATATGGAGGCTTTTAATACATATTCTATATGAAAAATTAAGACGCTTTAATCATTGATCAGCAGTGAGCAAGGTTTATTGCAGACACTTGCCCACTGCAACTGCCCTAGGTGTCCTCTCTATGTATTAGGCTAATCTTTTTTTAAAAGTTTTAACACTATGTGCTGAGTTGATATATCATTTATCAGAAAAAAAATAATCTTTAAAACAAGCAGCCAGATTAATTTTATTCACGTGCAGTCTGACACTCTTGTCTACTTCTAAATATTTAGATTTTTAAGCTAACGCAAGCAATTCTTCAGAAGCAAGAATAATAAAAAACATCATGTTACATCTTATACTTGTAGTCAATACTCCCAGACTTTCTTCAGCTTTTCTGAACACTACAAATCATTTTAACATTTCTCCAACCTTCTCCCATGCCTCTCATTTTGGTCCCTTAGAAGGCCAAACTGGCTGGCTCTTAAGATGTGCTTTAATTCAGTCAATTTTAGGGATACGTGTAAGATATGTGTAGCCACCGATGTATAAGGCGAAGTCAGGCACGGGTAAGATGCGTGTCAAAGAAATTTCACAGTCCAAAAGTTCGTTTTAAAATATTTAAAGTTAAAAGCAAATAATACATACAAGAATAAAAAGAAAAATAGTTACACACAGAATAAAAGGCAAAAAAAAGGAAAAAATGTATCTTCTATAAACTTAGCTTTTCTTAAGAAGCTTTGGTTATTTCTATACTTAAAGATTTTTTTTTCTTCTTCTGTATGCCTTAAACATATGGTTCAACACTTAAATCTTTTATTTTAAGAGTTACTTCACACTCAAAAGGCCCATAGGCTGTTGGCACATAGACATGCACCCAGGCACGGTCACGTGCGCAAGCACGAACGCGAGCACAAACAAGGACACGGTTAAAAACCGTATGCCTCTGTACCTTACACAAGGCGAGGCTAGACACTAACTGAAGAACATTGTTTACTCAAAACTGACAGGAAAATACCAACTCAATTCTATTCACAGGGGTTATAGGAACCTCCCATATTTTATGCATTATCATCTAGTAAATATTCATACATTTTATAGAACTAGGAAAATGGCTCTTACAATATGATTTTCTTCAGAAATATGAGGTGGGGGAAAATGAAGCTCATCAAAGAAAGAACAAGGAGTTCACAAAACATTAAATTAAGAAAGAGGAGATGAGGGGAGGGTAGGGGAACAAGCCGAAACATATTACTAACTGCTGTAGGTAACTTGGATTTCTTAACCACATGAACACGAAAACTTTTAAGATGGCAGGATAATAACATCAGAACACATAGACCTACAACAATAATAAATATGACTTGAAATAATTTCCACATCCAGGTAGGGGTCGTTGACAACCTGTCCATTATACCACATTCTGGATTAAGTCCAAAAACAAGTGAATTTGCATCTGCTGCAGCTTTGCAGATGTTATCAGCTACAGATGAAATGTTTACTGTTGTATTGGGATCGATGTACTCACCGCTGAACAGGTGTCTATGTTTGACACCAGAATCATGTTAGGAGTCATCTGATTTTGAAGACTTTTAGTTACAGTAGCAGTCATTTCAGCCAACTTCTGGGTTAAAGCAGTAAATGTGGCATTTGCAACAAATTGAAGAGCTGCATCCAGTTTATCTATAGCCACCCTGTATGCGATAGCTACAGATGCAGACATTCCAATTCAGACTTTTCCTTAGGATTTGGTGCATCTTTCCAGTCAACAGAAATGATTGCCCTTTTACTCCTGTAATGGGGTGATGGCAACTGTGGAAAGTTAGAATGAGCACTCAAATGTGGAATGCATTCTTGCCACATATGGAATAAGCATAGTGTAGAGCCACTGGAGCAGGAAACCAAACAAATAGCAAACCACTCAGGTACCATGCAAACTCAAGAGAAGCCAAGTGTTCATTCAGTTTCTCAGATACCTCATTCTGGTCACCAGTATAGTTTAAGGCAAAATTCAGCAGGAGGAATAGTATGTCCTTCAGATCCCATGCAGAAATAAGACTCAGAGTAGTTAACCATTCACTTTTTATCCCATAAAATGGGACAGCTGGTTACTACAGTCTTGATAAATACATAAAATGCCATCCTCTGTAGTGGTATGCAGGAGGAAGCAGGGACCACACCGCTGGTCATTGATGTTTTTGGTGGCTGGGCTAACCGTTTACTGTGAAACTGCAGAAATATAGGCATGGTATTCAACAAAGTCAGTAGGGGTCATGTTGTGTTTTTCATGGAAAACAAATCTGCAGGCAATTCAAACATATAATAATCAAATTGCATAAAACGGTACAGGCAAGTCATTTTATTAAACACTTTCCATACAATATCATTATAACATACATGATAGTGCTTATTTTTAACTATTGCCTTTGAGAAATTAACATACAATGCAGTTCCTACACAGTAAAGGTAATGGAGAGATTGGATCAATTGAATGTGAAAAAGACATACAAACCAACAGAATTTATTGGTGGTAGCTGTATGTATTAACCCCTAGAAACCAATGCATGTATTGGGGCATAGAGGGTGGTCTATGGATTGTAGATTCTTTGTTTTTTCCTGGTATGTCGGTGACAAGTAGAAAGAAAGTCAACTGGACCCTTATTATCCATCTGGAGATGTACCCACACTTTTAATCCTTTAAGCTTGAGAGGGTCTTAGTTATCAGAAGAATCTAATGTGGAGCTTTCCAGCATGGTGTAAGACAAACTTTCTCAGAAAGTCCTTTACATGCACAAAGTCACCTAGTGAAAA
Source organism: Polypterus senegalus (assembly GCF_016835505.1). Lineage (NCBI taxonomy): Eukaryota > Metazoa > Chordata > Cladistia > Polypteriformes > Polypteridae > Polypterus > Polypterus senegalus. Next base: position 70,050,259 of record NC_053168.1, on the reverse strand, counting down.
AGAATTGCAGGATAAAAAAGGAGGATCAGCTGCTGCCTCTTTGACTTTTGAGTAAGCAGAATGTAATGCTTTGGTCAGTACTATGTAATAATCGCGCCACCGCGAGTAGGAGCCATTCCAGCAGCTCTGTGTATGACTTTATTTTTTTACCTTTTTTTCTCTATATTTCTCTATTTCACTGATCACTTCTACCACTTTCTTTTATGTTGAATTGCTCCCTGGACACTTTTACTATTTTTACTACTTGACTTGGATTTTTACACTCCGAGATTCGCCTATTCAAGTAGTCAACTTAAAGCACTGAGAAGAAATGCCCATGCCAGTGTGGTTCCCTATTTACCTGCCAAAGTAAGAAGACGATATTGGGGCAGCCGAGCCGGCGCAAAGATAAAAGATAAGATAAAAGCCAAGCAGCTTGCAAGAAAATGGCGTTATAAATCATCGGTGCCTTCTGTGATCCTTGGAAATTTGAACTCACTACCAAATAAGATCGCCGAACTGGCTGTACTGGTGAAAAATGTCAGAACCTACAGAGAATGCAGCTTGCTGTGTTTTAGTGAAACGTGGCTAACAACTACCATCCCAGATGCTAATGTGGAGCTACCCGGGTTTAGCACAGTTAGAGCGGACAGAGACGCAAATACCAGTGGAAGAAGAAAGGAGGAGGACTCGCTCTCTATGTCAATACAAAGTGGTGCAACTCTGGACATGTAAATATTAAAATCTCCACTTGGTGCAGGGACATCGAACTGTTGGCCGTAAGTCTGCGTCCCTATTACTTGCCCAGAGAGTTTGGACACGTAATTGTTGTTATTGTTTACATCCCCCCTCAAGCGAACTCGGAGATAGCGAGTGATGTCATCCAATTGCGCAGTTGCTAAGTTACAAACGCAGCACCCTGAGGCTTGTGCTAATGCTGGAGACTTTAACCATGTAACGCTGGATAAAACATTACCTGCCTTCTCCCAGTTTGTGGATTGTAACACCCGGGGAAATAGGACTACTGACCTACTGTATGCAAACGTTAAAGATGCATACAACGCCACCCCGCAGCCTGCTCTTGGGAAAGCAGATCATAACCTGGTTCTGCTTCAGCCTCACTACAAACCAAGAGTGAGGGAGCTACCTACAACCACACGCTCATTCAGGAAGTGGTCCCCTGAGGCAGAGCAGGCTTTGAGAGACTGCTTTGAAACTATGGACTGGGATATACTCAGGGGTCACATAGTGAGAACATTGAAGAGGCTGTTGACTGCACAACTGATTACATCAACTTCTGTATGGACATTGTAGTTCCAGTAAGAACAGTACACTGCTATGCTAACAACAAGCCATGGATTACAAGTGACATCAAGGGCCTTTTGAACCAGAAGAAAAGGGCTTTTAAAGGTGGTGATCAGCATGAGCTCAAGCGTGCAGAAGGAACTCCAGTCCAGCTCAGGGAGGCGAAGGAGCAGTACAGGAGAAAGCTGGAGCAGAAGTTGCAGAATAACAGCATGAAGGAAGTGTGGGATGGGATGAAGATTATCACTGGCTGCAGCTCGAAGCGGGGTGCCACCATCGAGAGAGACGTGGAGAGAGCAAACCAAATGAACAACTTCTTTAACAGGTTTGACCACCGTAACCCCCTTTCACCTCGGAGTACTGCATCCTCCAACCATCCTTCTGCTGATACCAGCCTAGGTGAGACATCCCCACCCACAATTACAGCAGCCCAGGTGAGCAGAGAGCTGAGGAGACTTGTGCCAGCAAAGCAGCGGGTCCAGATGGTGTATGCCACGACTGCTGAAGGCCTGTGCATTGGAACTGGGGAGTCCTCTACAGCATCTTCAACCTGAGTCTGGAACAAGGGAGAGTCCCGAGGCTTTGGAAAACATCTTGTATCACCCCAGTCCCAAAGGTATCACGTCCTAGTGAGCTGAATGACTTCCGGCCTGTTGCTGTGACATCACATGTGATTAAGACCATGGAGCGGCTGCTGCTTCACCACCTAAAGCCACAGGTCCACCATGCCCTCGACCCTCTGCAGTTCGCATACCAGTAGAAGGTGGGAGCGGAGGATGCCATCATCTATATGCTACACCATCCCTCTCCCACCTGGACAGAGGCAGTGGTGCTGTAAGAATTATGTTTTGGACTTCTCTAGCGCTTTCAACACCATCCAACCTCTGCTTCTTAGGGACAAGCTGACTGAGATGGGAGTAGACTCACACCTGGTGGCATGGATCGTGGACTATCTTACAGACAGACCTCAGTATGTGTGTCTTGGGAACTGCAGGTCTGACATTGTGGTCAGCAACACAGGAGCGCCGCAGGGGACTGTACTTTCTCCTGTCCTGTTCAGCCTATATACATCAGACTTCCAATATGATTCGAGTCCTGCCACGTGCAAAAGTTTGCTGATGACACTGCTATTGTGGGCTGCATCAGGAGTGGGCAGGAGAAGGAGTACAGGAAGCTAATCAAAGACTTTGTTAAATGGTGTGACTCAAACCACTTACACCTGAACACCAGCAAGACCAAGGAACTGGTGGTGGATTTTAGGAGGCCCAGGCCCCTCATGGATCCCGTGATCATCAGAGGAGACTGAGTGCAGAGGGTACAGACCTATAAATACCTGGGAATGCAGCTGGATGACAAATTGGACTGGTCTGCCAATACTGATGCTCTGAGTAAGAAAGGTCAGAGCTGACTATACTTCCTTAGAAGGTTGGCATCCTTCAACATCTGCAATAAGATGCTGCAGATGTTCTACTAGATGGTTGTGGTGAGTGTCCTCTTCTAGTTTTCTTGGCTGCCCACAATATACTCCAGAGGCCTATTATAACTCAGCCAGTTTGCACATTCAGTCCCCTCAGAATTATGTTCACGTAGTTGCTGGATCTGCAATTAGACCAGTGACACCAGGAAACTGCACCACCTAATGTCTGTAGACTTAATATTGGCTCCTAATATAGCTCTACTAATTATATTCCCTTGCTGAACAATTATTTTACCTACTGCATATGAATGCATTCATTTCAATTCAGAGTCATGATGGGTACATCAGGCATTGGGTAAAAAGCAGCCCTGATCGTAGTACCATTTCAATGTGGCTTGTATTTTTTGTTACTTCTCATTGTGGTATAGCAGATCCATGGCTTCACAATTAGGAGGTTGTTTTAAAAACATAATTGAATGGCTGTCTCAGTCCCCGTGGGTGTGCGTGCTCACGCAGGTGCGGGAGGTTGGTGAAGTAATTGGGGTGAGATGCACCTGCATGTGAGGGTGCAGTCTGTCTCAATTGCTTCATCGGCTCCCTGTGGTGTGCAATTGAGGAGCTGTGCCCACGGTGGTATATAAGGGAGAGACAGAATGAGTAAAAAGAAAAAGATGCAAGGAGGAAGGAGGTTAAAAGAAGGGGAAGAAATAAAAAGACAGGGACAGAGAAAGAGTGCTCATACTGAGTGAGGCAAGTGGTTGAGTGTGAGTCTTGGGGCTGTAGAAGCCTGAGGCTGAAGGGGGCACTCCTACTGAGTTTTTGCCTGGGAGTAGGAGTGGCCCAAATATACAACATTCACGCAGATGCCAAAGGACTGGCAGACAGAGCGTGGTGCCCCAAGATTGACAAAGGCTGAGCAATGGGTACCAGGATTTGAAGGTTGACTGAACTGGGAGTCTTCTCCATCTGCGAGGTCCAGACAGGATAAGGGAGGAGACACCGGATTTGAGAAGGAAGCATTAGGGCTCATTTTTTCATGAACTGTCTCTGGTTTTAACCTCCGATTTTAATGGATTTATTTACCAGAACTTTTAACCTCCTCCTTCACTTCTTGTTATTTTATTATTTATTTATTTATTAAACTTTTTGCACTGCATTTTTGAACACTGTTTGTTTTTGAAGGTTTGAATAAAAGCACCAACTCACTATTTCACCTACCCCTTGCTATGTTTGTGTGTTGTGTCCTCATCTGCTGGCTCATCCCTTGAGTATACTATTGGCGGTAGTGGATTCAAGAGGTTTCGTAGAGCAACTGAGAGCGTGGAGCCAACCCACATCGTCACACTGTCAAGATTCACATATAATAACTAGGAGTCATTTCGCTAACCAAAAAAGGTACACTACAGATTTTCTCTAAATCTAACCATGCTGGTTATACTTCATTAATTCTTAGCCCTTAGTGCAAAAGCTCTCTGCCCAAAACTTCACATTCCTTTAGCCCATCAGTGTCTTTACTAGATGCCTAGTGTAATCTGACAGAAAGAGTTCCTTCTCTTCAGGTCGGAACAAGCAAACTGAACTTCCATGGTAGACATCTTCTTTTATACTCCTCAGAGGGCATGACTGGAAGAGGTGGTGACAGTAGCACTTCTAGAGGTTTGTTGTACATTTGCCTGTTCTTCTGGGAAGTGGCACCAATTGCTCTTTGGTAGTTCTAGCTTTCTTTCTTGGCTATATCCTTACATTCACATCTTCATTTCCCCTTGTCATTTTATGACACAATTTGTAATGAACTGTATTTTTTTTTATCATTACAAGAAATGCCTCTAAAACTCTTGATGAGAAAGTGCAAGCTGCTTCCTGCTTGATTAAGTACATGAGAAAAAAAATATTCAACAGTAACATTACTTCTGATGCTGAGAATTACACAGAATGCAATGCTGAAAATGCAGCATTCATTTTTTTTATCATGTTCCCTGAATACTGACGAGTGATGTGTGATGAGCGACTACTGACACATGTAGAGTAATACTGATGTCTGATGACTGGAGAAGTGAAAAATGACGATGTCGTAAAATGAACACTGTAATCATAATGAGTTTTTTTCTTCATGATAAATTTAGAAATTTAGTTCTATTCCACCAGTGCATGAGAGATTCACTTGCTTCTACTGCATACAAATAATAGTGTGCATAACATATACTGTACATCAATATGTAGCTGGAACCTAACTTTCCACGAAAACATTCACTATAACTTTAGTTACTGAGATTTTAGCTTATATTATGTATCTAATATACATGGCTGTGTCTGTCCTAACATCAACAGTATTTATTCCAATTGACCACTGTTCGTGTGCTTTCTTCTCAACAAAATGCATTGCAGATGTGATTGAGTTGTTTTTAATGCAGCTTTTAATAATCTCAAATGAGATAGAGGGGTTAGAAATAAAGTCACTGGGAGTCAAACTGCTTATTATTCAGTAGGAGGACGTTACGTTTTTGTTTACTAGTTTCAGAACAGAAAAAAAAAATCAAATGAATTGCCTTCATGATCCAATATTGCAACTGAATAAGGAATTCTGATAATGGGTGGAAGATTAAATTGCAATTAATATGTGATTCAGACTTATAGCAACTTTAAAAACTTCTGAATTTTTGGAGAAAGAATTTATGATTAGAAAGTAATTACATGGAAAATGTTATGAGTAGTTTATACAGTGCACTAGTGGCAGTTCCCCTATTGGTAAGAAAGTGATGTTAGAGCTGTTTAATGGAGGATTTATTTTTCCATGTAGAAAATAAAGTACCTTATTAGTTAGTTCAGGGATATAACAAAGCATTGAAGGACACAGGTATGTATACTGTAAAAAATCTGTATCTTATTTACTTTCAGCACCCCATGACAAAGGAAAAATGAAGTGCTATGCTCCTGTAGCATTAAAAGTTATGAAATGCAATGTTCCATTTGCAAAAATTATCATGTCTTATTGGGAACAGAGAATGAGTTTATCATGCAATTGCATTTTTAATGCACCAGACTTTGGACTTATATATAAAACTTGCTTATGTTATTTCTTATGGAAAAGTGTGGATCTCTAAAACATGAATGTGGTGTGGAAATTGGCTTAAAGTTATGGAAAGTTCTGACCATTCATAAACCCTATGCATGCTTTTGTGGTGTTGGCAATTTAGTTGACTTCAGGTGACAGGACAGTGAACTGAACAGAAAATCTCAGTTCATGTAAATATTTAATGACCCATCAGTCATATTTTGATGTTGTTGAACTAAATCAGAATTTATTGACATGTTCTGTCAATGCTGCTGTCTATAGTGTTAGTTACAACAGCTAATGGGTACATTTAATGTCAGTTGCTTTTAGTGTGTATCTGTTTTGTCTATAAAAAGCATGTGCTGTGTGTTGTATAGCATAACTGGCAAAGGCACCTTTAGCCTATAATGGGTTATATTACAGGTTTTAATAAGTGTAGGGTATTAGCGGTGTTTGGACTTGCTGGGCTGCACATTGCTATAAAGCTCTACAGATGCTTTGTGATGGCGTGAGTAGTACTGCATGGCATAGCGCAGAAACATTTATAGTCTCAGGAAATCAACACAATGGCAATCCAAAGATGTTTGGATGTTGTATGTTGAATGTAAAGAGACTATTATTGCAACATTAACATTTACTTGGCAAAAGTTTTTCTTTTTTTTTAAAAAGTTCTACAAAAATGTTCTTGATGTTTGGCAGTTCTGTGCATACAGCCAACAACAATCCACACTGTGCTCTTGTGGCAGTTTGGGCACATTGTTTTTGGTCTATCCACTTAGCTGCTCCCACTCTTGTTCTTTTTTTTTCTTTTATTTATGACTTATGCAGAGAGACCAGCAAAAATAATGTTTTTGCAATGCTCCATTTCAGTCAGCAATACCTTAAGTTCACATTTCCTTAAATTTTATTTTCTGTCTTTTTTACCTCTCTTCTTCAATGGTTTGTAGTAAAAAGGTTACTCAGAAACATGGGAAGATTTATATGCTTATTATATTATGAATGTTCCAGACAAGGTTTTGTAAATCCAATTTTTTTTCTTTGTATGCCATTTTCGCCTTTAGAGCATAAGCAAAATTTTAGTATGGAATCTAAGCAAGGCTTTCCTGTAAGAGGGTGACAATAGATTTCATATGACATAGAATATAAAGATGATTGGTACAGGAATTTAACTAAAGAATTTCCACAAAAATGAGGTAAAACCTTATAAAAACCACCACAAGTACTAAATCTAAATCGGGCCTTGTCATACTACAGTGTAAATTAAAGAAATAATGATAATAAGAAAGAAAGAAAGAATAGTCAGTCAGTCATTCTCCAACCTGCTACATCCTAATACAGGGTCACGGGGGTCTGCTGGAGCTAATCCCAGCCAACACAGGGCACAAGGCAGGGCGCCAGCCCACCGCAGAAAAAAGAAAGCACAATTAAAAACAAATAATATACAGTCATCCATCAATATGTGATTCTCATCTGAAAATTAATGGAACACAAAAAATTGGATATAGACAACTGGAAAAATAATAATGCACTCCCAACCAGTCAGAAAACCTCCAACCAAATTCCCCAAATATAGCACTTACAGTTATATGACCATCAGCTGTTGATTCCACCATGATGTAAGGCAGTTTATTCATAAATTATCTAATTATGGAACTGTTATTGCAGTCATTAATGGAAATATTTCTGCATGTTAGTCTAAAGTATGTTTGGGGTATAAATGGAAGGCTTGCCTACCAGTTCAAAAAGCAACATGGACTTGTCCAACAGCAAAATAAAATGATGACATTTATGAAAAAAAGAAAGCAAAATGACACCTTTTATTGGCTAACTAAAAAGATTACAATACGCAAGCTTTTGAGGCAACTCAGGCCCCTTCTTCAGGCAAGTATTCTTCAGTTCTAAAAGACGCTTGAAAGTGCTTTTCCTTTTGTTTACCAGGATAAAAATGCATTGACCACTTCCTGTACAATCTGAGTTACAGCATGCATTGGGCTTGGTTGCAAGACCATTTTATTTTTTTGGTTATGACCCCACTAGTAATCTAGTTTAATTTTTACAAATTTTCAATGTTTTAAAATTTTTGCAAACTGGGAATGAGAAATGGGTTTTTTATTCTTTAATTCTAATAACATCTTTTTAATAGTGAATATTTTGTTCATTACTAATAATCATTTCCGCATCATTTTGCTGAGATAAGGATATATATATATATATATATATATATATATATATATATATATATATATATATATATATATATATAGTAATATAGGATGTTAGAAAAGTTCAAAACATTTTAATATATTTTCAGTATTATTATTATTATACTAAACACAGTACCTGTCAAAGATAAGTAATAGAATAATTAAACAATATTTTTTTTATCTCTTGCTCTATGTGTACATCTGTGTGTGAGCATCTCTTAACCAGTGCTCTCTCTCTTGAGTTCATTCCTGTAAAGCCTGCTCCTCAGTCTCTGTCATTATTTTCGAGGCAATTTTCTTGCCTTTTGTCCAGTTTTACATTTGCTGTTTTTGAAGTTGACTCTCTCAGTATGCCTTATTCGTCTTTACTCCTCCTTGTGCGTCTCACATTCACACTTTTGTCAGGTACCAAAGCCAAACTAATCAATCACATTGCTCAGAGGGACTGAACACACAGACCTTAGTGCTTTAGAAGTACATTATTCTGACATGCATAAACACAAAAAATTAAAAAATAGTGACAGCAACATAAAATATTTCAAATTTAAAAGTTAAATAAAATAAAGGAAGAAAAACATGATTAATCAAATTGTTAGCAGTGCCTCCAAAAGCATCATCAGGTTTCTTGTTAGTGTACATGTTGCTGCATACAAGGTCATTTAATTTTTTTAATGATGAAAATGCTTTGTCTGATGGTAATAGATTTGAAATCAGTATTGGTGAGGCAATTCAGATTTTAGACTCATTTTCAATTTAATTTAGTCTCAGTGTTTTTCATAATTTCATTTGTTTGTATTTCATAACTTTGCTTGAAGCATCTTTCCATTAATGAACTTGTTAAACAAACTATTTAATTCTTGTTGCATTAATGAAAACATATTTTTCTCATTCTCATGCAAACAACCAAGTTTTCTTAAATATTTAATAAGCAATAGTAACACATTATTCTTTCCAAAAAATTCTCTTTTCCCAAATTACAAAAAAAGAATCTAAAAATTCCTTCACTTTTTTGAAAGCAAACATCATGATTAGTTTATGCTTCAACTGCTAATTGCACAGGCTTTGAACAATTAAGATGTGCTGTACAATTTCATAATGGCATCTTCAATAAGTTGGTGAGGTTCACCTCCTCTAAAATAAATTTTTAAGATCTTAATAAATCTGTCACCCATTACCTCTAATGTATTGCGTCATTACTTACAGCTCCATTTATTATGTCTTTATTTTTTCACTCTGCAAAAGAGAATTACTCATTGCATAATACTTAAGAAGTGTCATCATTTTTCTCATACTAACTATTGAAGTGGAAACATCATCATCTTATTCCTGATTTTCAGAATCAGAGTTGTTGTTTTCATCCTGATCATAACCGTCCTCACCATCAGTTTCCACTATATCAACTTTCAATGTTTTGACATAAAACAATTCTATAACAGCAAGATGAAGTGCATGATTATAACATAACTGTTATATGGCTGGATAACTTCCTAAATGTTTTCATCACTGCAGCACCATCACTAGATGTGTCAACCACATCAATTTCAAAATTTATTTAGATAGACTGCAGTCTTTCCTGAACTAAGCAATACATTTATTCTACAGGACAACTTCCATAAATTATTATTAAACCAAGATTCAAGGAATTCTCATTGTAGTAGAAATAAAATGCCATACATGCAGTCACCGGGTTACATGCGAGATAGGGACTATAGGTTTGTACTTAAGTTGAATTTGTATGTAAGTCGGAACAGGTACATTATTTTAATAAATGCTATTATTGACCGGCTGTAACCAAGTGCTCTGCCAATGAATGATGGAGTTTCACCTCTCTCTGACCTTTTTATTATTTCTAGTTTATTTTCAATGGTGATGGTTGTTCTCTTCTTTATTGCATCACCAGCACTTGCATCAGATTTGTGTTTCAGAGACATTCTTGAAGGGTGAAGACAAAAGGTTAAGATGAGCTCTTCTGCACAGCGCTGTACATGCTATCACAGCAGGAAGGCACCTGTCATCAACACGTCTGAGTACTGACAAGAGACAACTTCCTGCTACAGTATGTGCGTAACAGTACAAGCAGGCTTACTATTGATAATGAATGGAGGTGGTGAGGGTCGGTTCACCACCAGCCCACCTCACAATCATCTCCACTACAGTATGCTGCCTGCAGCATCCGCCCACCGAGAACAAACACAGTGTGGCCAAAGGCGGGTAGTGAATCACCCATCAACATTCAACAGGCAGCTATCCGAGGCACAATTCAATGGTACCCCCCGCCTCCCTGTTCACCCTCAATTGCCTCCGTTCAGCCACAACAGGGTCACTGCTTGCAGCATTACCATCCGCCAACCGAGAACAAACGGGGAAGGCATGTGTGCCAGGCAGGCAGTGAAACGCCCCCCTCCGTTCCATCCAGCCCGAGTCCAGTCAGGAGCAGTAACTGTGGTGGTGTAGTAGGCGGGCAGCGAACTATCGTCCTGCACATGAGCGATAGCTGTGTCCCTGGTGACTATGGACAATGGGTCACCACTTGCCGCCGGGAGCCGCCTGACGAACACTACACTATGCGAGCAGCATAATCGCCCCCCTCCAGCCACCTCTTGCAGCATCGCCAGGCCGACGAAGCGGCAGTTACTGAGGCGCATGCATTGTAGCTGCGGCCCTGTTTATAAGTCGTAGGTTGAATGTCCATAACCTGAGGACTACCTGTATGTCTTTAGTTTGTGTGACTGGTCCATTCACCTGCAGAAATGTTATTTTTCTTATTTTCATATGTTAAAGCACTATTTTTTCAATGCACACTTACTCTGCTTTACTATAATTATATGTTAATGTGACAACAAGGTGTTTTCCTTGCACTTCCTTAAGTTACTGCCAACATTTTACCTTATAGTTTATGATACTTAAATAAAAAATACAATTAATTTTTTTCTGAAATATAATTTATTTACAAAGTACTATATTTTAATTACTGTAGTGCAAGTTTTAAAATTAACAATAACAGTTCATGTTTTAAGATTTAATTAAGTACCTGATTGCCTTCATTTTTAAAAGGGAAAAAATTATTCTTTGATCACACAAATTTGATTTTTATTAAAGTATAGTGCTTACTTCCTACCACTTTTCTCCTCATATTCTGACACTACCAACATGTCTTTCCTTTTGGATGCATGTATGTCACCTACTGTCTTCTTTTCTTTCTTGCAAAATTCCCATTGCCTCAAATCTTTCTTATTATTAGACTTCCCTATGCTTTTGCTTAAACCTCCGGAACATAAGTTATTTTGTCTGGGTACCCTGGCAGCCAAATTAATTGCTGTCTCTGGAGTGCGTTAGACAACTGGTGGTCCTCCTTCTTCAATTTAATACATCTTGAGTTGTCTATAACATAAATTAATGGTGCCTCCAGCAATGCAACTGAAATTTACTGCTACTGTTACTCAATTATGTAAACCCTGGTTTGCTTTAAACCCTTGACTTTATTTTTCTGTTAACTATTGCTTGTATTTTGTTTTTGCTGTTGTGGCTTAGTCACGATTCTTTAATTCTCCCCCTCTTTTCTTTGGTGACTGGATTCTTACAGAATATTTTGCCCCTTGGCTTAGACTGAGTAGGAGAGTGTGAGAGTGGGAGGTTTGGGTTCTTTTGAAGTGTACGATTGTGTATTATTTGTCTCCTGTCATTTAATTATTTATTAAAAAATTGACCACAAAAAAAAAGATAGTGCTTACCGGGTGAATTATCCACATTGCTATGCAATGCTCACATAGCATAAGACACCACATGTTTTGAAACCAACACTAATGGTGAAAAAGAATCATCCATCCATTTATTTGTTTTCCAATCTTGCTATCTGGAGCAGGGTGACGGGGAAACTAGAGCCTTTTCTAGCAAGTATTCTTCTTGAATAAACACCTGCACAGAAAGCAAAGGAAAACTGAAACGTGGGTCAGAGGTGGGCTAAACAGGCTTTTGTGACCACAGCAATAAGGATTGTTCTGAATCGTAAGATTCCAAAATAAAATCCTCATGGCTAAAGTTATTATACTGAAATATGATGAAATCTATGCTAATAAAAGGCAAAGCCCTTAATGACTGACTGACTGACTGACTCACTCACTCACTCATCACTAATTCTCCAACTTCCCGTGTAAGTAGAAGGCTGAAATTTGGCAGGCTCATTCCTTACAGCTTACTTACAAAAGTTGGGAAGGTTTCATTTCAAAATTCTACGCGTAATGGTCATAACTGGAACCTATTTTTCTCCATATACTGTAATGGACTTCAGCTTGATGGCCGTGAGGGGCGGAGTTGCGTGTCACATCATCACGCCTCCCAAGTAATCACGTGAACTGACTGTGAAGGCAGTACGTAGAAAACATGTATGTATGTATGTGTATATATATATATATATATGTAGATATGTATATACAGTATATGTAGATCTGTATATATATGTGTGTGTATATATTTCTATATACAGTATGTGTGTGTGTGTATGTATGTATATGTATATATATATGTATGTGTATGTGTGTATATATGTATATTTATCTGTATGTATATATGTGTATATGTACAGTAGATATGTGTATATGTAGATATGTATATATGTTTATATGTGTGTGTGTGTGTATATATATATATATGAAACCAACACTCATAACAGTGACAAAACAATTACATTGACAATCATGTTACGTTATTTTTAAAATATTTCCTTTTCTTTTTCATAACTTCTTTAACGCACTATTTTGCTAGTTATAATGATATATAATAACATTTAGGCCATCTTATAGACCTGTTTCAGATCTGCTGAATTCATCTTTGGAAAACATATCTGTCAGGCCATGGCATGAACAAGTGTTTCAGGTTGTTTTTGTGGATATGAAAATCTGTCTATATATAATCTGCTTCAAAATTACATGAAATAGAGTCCATTTGAGTAGCAATAGGCCTAAAGCAGAAGTTAACACCATAAGGGGCAGTAGTCTGTCATAAAGGGTAGTAGAGTGTCATAAAGTACACTCACACACACACACACACAAACAAATATTGACTCTACTGGGTCAATTTAAAGTTAAAGTCTTTGGCAAGAGAAAGAAAAACAGGAATACCTGATGGAAAATCCATGCAAATACAGGCTGTAGAAACCAACCAAAAGTAAAATCATAAAAATTATTAATGGCTTAAATGGAAAAAGAGCTGAAAATTATAAGTCTGTTTCTGGCCAGAGCCAAAAATTACACCTATTCACAATTTAGTCTTCCATTTCACACTTAATAGGTTTGAAAAATCACATATCCTTTGCCACTCAAATGAAAAAAGGGAACATCTTTGTACATTACAGAGAAGGACAAGTATGTAGTCTGAAATTAAGCAAATTCAGCACTAAAAGCCTGAAGCACTTCAACTAACACAAGACACACAATTTAACATGGCAGTATGGGGACAGCTTAATCCCACTATTATAGCATTTAATGCAAATACCACATATGGTAACTTCAGTTTTATTTGTAACAGTTAAACATGTTTTTCCTCAGCTTTGCACTTAGCTCTATTAACCATCCTAATTCTGTCCCTTTCAGACACATAGCTAGATTTCAAGATCAACTTATAGCTCCTAAAATCTAAAATAAATACATAAATAAATAAAATCAGAGGTGCAAACCACTTTGACACAAAATGGAAATACACAGTGAAAAAGAAGATTAACAGCAGACTTCTTCCTTTTTATAAAGGTTAAAGATCACATTAGTGTCTGTGTTGCCTGTCACTGCATCTTGGAGTATGAAAGGAATTTTTCAGAATTTGTTCCATAATTTGAGAGCACACTAAACGTTTAACAGTACACACATATAGACAGAAGACGTCTCATCATCACCTTCTTCCTCTACCTCCTTCCAATCGCACTTTACACATTTCATAAGTAAACAATTTGTTCAGTAAACAAAATAATGTGGCAACTACCTTATTATTGTCTTTTACTATATTTTTCATAGTCTGATCTTCTGGATTACTTTATATTAGTAGTGCTGTTGGATTATACTACTGAGTGTTCCTGGATCTCTGCTTATATTATGCAAAACTATTAAATCATTGACCCCCCAAAAACCACCGTCATTCTTGGTGCTAATTCCATTCCAAAATGGCATACCTCAAGGATATTTTTCCCAGGCAAAATTATAGAAAAATCACTCTTTTTAAAATATATTGGAATGGGTAAAGTGGGTCATCTGCAGATGAACAGGCAATCTGCAGTTTGGGTGGGATTGAACAATCACTGGTAAAAGGCATCTCAATGTGAATCAGAATTAAAGTGCAAAATCAGACCCAAAGGGTCATTGTAGTGTACCTAAGATAGTACTGTTCTCGTAGCGGATCAAGACCAGACTACATAGTACAATACTAAAAGGCAAGAATCTTCAGTTCTAAGTACTGTCTGAGTGAAGAGCAGGACAAGATCAAACCCAGGTTTAACTAATTGGAAGCTAGTCTTGATTTGGCTTTATGTTTTTCCTCGGTTTACTCAACTGGCTGACTGCCTGCTTAACATCTGACTCTCCCACAATTAATTACATGTCACTACACATTGCTCTTAATTTAAAGGGACATAGCAGAAGGAAAAAGTATGTCCTCATGGAAATAAAAAATAATTGCAATCATTAAGCTACATAAACATTATTCACTTTGAGTGAGTGTATGAAAAGGCCCCAATATCCCTGTAAGGAAAGTAATGACAATGAGAGGTACGTGTAAGTAGGATAATTTCTAAAGCATTGATAGATCTACAATCAGGGTGACCTTGGTCGTGTAAGCTCCGATGCCCTGGTTGCTGACGGGCTTTGGCATATGTGAGAATAGAGTAATGTTCACATTTTTCTGTTACTGTTTTTACCTTTGCTGCTTGTGGTTACTCGTACATTATATGACCTCCCTTGTGGAAGAAAAATTAGACTTATGACAATAAAATGTATTGGTATGCTTTCCATGTTAAAATATAACATCTATCTTAGAAGTAGTATAAAAGGATTAATGAATGTCAATGTGTTCAAGCATATCAGGAAACCAGATAAAGGTCAAGTGAACAACAAAGACAAGAATGTACTAGGAGACGGCTGATGTCATACACATGGAGTTCTAGGAGGATTGCACATGTCCTTCACCCAGCAAAGACTAGAAAGTTATCACATACACAGAAATTTCAAGGGCAAGGGCTGAACTTGAGACATATGAGAAGAACAAGAATGTAGCATAACAAGACTTTTATTTTGGGGTATTTAAGCAGGCTCTGCTCTCTGCCCAAAACATCTAATGTCTTTTAACCAATCAGATGGGTATGTAAGTTAGGGTACCAGTCAGAGTAAATGTCAGGATTAATTCAGTACTGTTATGTAAATTCACTTGTATATGAATAGGGGCCTGTACCTTTGCTTATTAACCATTCCATCACATACAGCTGTAGTGAAGGGTATCCCTCTTCAGCATTTGCTGGAGAGAAATAAAGGACATATTGGACAAGCTTCCTCCTGCCTGGTTTCTGACTCAAAGAGGGCCTAGTTGAAGACAAGATTTCTTTCTTTAGTTCCAATTCAATTTCTCCCACGCCCTTGATGTAATGTATGAGTGACTACTCGCTTTATCCCCGAGGAGCACCGCCCCCAGGTTCATTTTATTTTTATATCTGATGATCAAAGAATACAAATATATACGTGTGACACTCTGGGGCATGTGAGGGTATTAATCTAGTTTTGTTGCAAGTTATTTTCCAATTATGTAGAATATACAGAAGAGTTTATATTATCATTCATTGTACATCCAGCTTTTCCTAATAACCTAACTAATCCAACACTCACTAAAGTGTACAAAATACCTAGTCAGAGGCTAGACAATATTTGTAAAGAATGTCTCATTGCAGCACATATTTTATAGCAGAGCACAAGCTCTATATAATGCATATTGTGAGAGATGTCACATCAGATATAGAGAACACCTGCAGAAATATTTCCATGACACTACGATGGAATACAGTATGAAAGAATCTCCTCCAAATGAGTGTTACTGCATCTCAAGAAACTAGCAGCATGAGTATATTCCCAAGCAATTTCTTAATTAAGGACACCAACTTCACATCTTTTTACTGAAGACTAATAGTTAAATGTATGTTGATCTGTATTCTTCTACTTCTTTTATTAGGCAATATAAATATTTCGCTGTGAGACTTCTCTGTTTCTGTGATATTAAGTTATATATATTTGATTCTGTTTCTTGCTATACTTCAATCAAAATATAGATATAAAATATGGCTTTGTACTTTCTAAATTGCATAAAAGTGCTTTTTCATGTCTGTATCAGTCTGTCTATTTAATGCAGAATTAATTTTGTAAAGTTAACCACCATATTCAATTTGTTAAACCTGCTCACGAGGTGGCTTGAATTAGTTTACATTTGTTTCTTCTTCTCCAGCTCCTAGAGGCACACTGCAATTATACTTAGTCTTAGTCTTGGTCTGCTGCTAGTCTGCAGCTCAGAGGCACACTGCAACAGTGTTATACATGAAGGTTAGTCTTTATGTATTTTTTAATACGGTCCTCCTGAGCGGACAGTACACTGCAACTGACTCAAAATGTCTTGATTGTAACTCATGCACTGATTGCTAGTTTTTGTTACTTAAATTTGCAGTTGCATTTTTTGCAGCACTACCTGAAGACACTGTTACTTTTTAAAATGGGATAAGTACAAAAGGACTGGGATATCTGAGTGTACATTGCTGTTACTATATCAAACAGTAATACAGAATAGGAAAATTAATTTTACAATATTGTGATATCAGTGGTTACCAGAACAAAGGCAGAAGATTTAAATTATATGTTATTATTTTTAACTTCTCTTTGTAATAATATTTTTGGCTTTCAGCAGAAGTATTCCTGGTTCTTTGTGGAAAACTACTGTTTTTCATTCATTCATTTTACCAAAACAATATTAGGGTCAATCTTTAAAATATTCTGTCACCAAACTTTGTTAGTTGGTGTCTAATATAAAGAACATGAGGACTTAACATAGACAATACCTAAACTAGAACACTTTGGAACTGTGAGGTAGCAGTGCAAACCACTGTATCACTATTCCATATCCAAGATGATTACGTAAAAAATATGTCAAACATTTCTTTTTAGAGTAAAATATCACCATTTATCCCAACAGTATAATACTCGGTTTTTGAGGTCAGTCAGCTTTAAGGAGAATCAAGCATATGATTAGCCTGCTGCCAAAGCACAGCACTGGCTCATTTCTGGGATCCTCCTGTGCTAATCCACAGTGATATTCCTGTTATGCTGGCACACTTTGGTGCTGACAAAGCTTGCTGTAGATGAGGAGTCATTTTGGTAAACTGCAGAGACGTAATCAGGCAGGGAGCCACATAAAGTGTCTGAAGGAAAGAAAAAAGGATATAAAAGAGGTGTAATTTTAGAACACAATACAAGTACAAGTACAAAGCAAAAAACAGCTGGAAAGGAAATATTCAGACTCTGTAGTCAGATAAATGAATAATCAGGCAATCAGAAATCTCAGAAGCACTATACATTGGTAGAATTAGTTAATGAAGCCACGTTAACAAAATCAATTAGAAGTGCCCCTTATACTGATGGTGATGCAGTGATGGGGTGGGAGGATCAGTTCCTATTTTTACAGAAACATGCAGCAAAAGTGACATGAGGATGTGGGCTTTGATCTGTTAACAGGCCTCATATTTTTACTCCTTGCCATTGTAAACAGTGACATACTCCTTGGTTTACTGCTCCTGCATAAAGAGCTCCACCTATAGTCTTCAGTGGCTGGGGTTTTCAGCCCAGTTATACAAAGCAACAGCTCCATGAGCCTGCAGTTAATCTGTTGATTCAGCTGAAGGACTAAGTACCTTGCTCAAGATGACTGTGACAAAGCTTGACAATATAATAGATGTGAGCATTATTGAAGTGGTGTATACCTCCCTGTGGGATTCATACATACTGTACTTCTTAAAATGAAGAAAATGAGAGGCGAAAACACCTGCTTTTCACATGTTTCTCTTCTGACATTTTTGGACTATGGCAATCACAGTTTTCACTAAAGCAGTTATTCTCTTATCAAAAGCAACTCTCCTGATGATGACAGAAATCTTACAGAACGTGCTAATGTTGCTGAGATTTTTATCAGTCGGCATGGAAAGGTGTTGTCAACCTGAATTTAAAGGCTGAGGGTGCGGGTGGTCCCTCTAGAGTGACATCAGGTTTGACCCACCTCTTGGGGTTTCACCTACAGAACACAAGGAATATATACAAAGACCATAAAAACACAGGTCTTGCAAACTAAATAACTGACCAATACAATAGCAAAGAAAAACAATTTTACATTACTTAAAGGCAACACAAAACCAAAAAAGGAATTTATGACAAAAGTTGAAAATATACAAAGTAACAAAAAAGAAATAACCCTTTGTAACAACTCTAGGGGGCGTTCCAGCAACCTAACCCAACCCGCTACAGGCACACATATAAAACGAAAGATACTTTTATTTTCTTCACCAGGTTGGAAACGCCTTCTCCGTTTCCCATAGGCACAATTCAGTCCCACAAAGACAAAAGCACACAATACTCATAATTCTTCTCTTTTACTCCTCCAATCCTCCTTGGCAAGCTTCTTCCAACTTCCACCCGACTCTGGCTCACTGAGTGCTGTTCAGTAGGCCCCTTATATAAGGCACCCAGAAGTGCTTCAGGTGCTCGTTGCTCTACTTCCAGCAGCACTTTCCGGGTGTGGCAGAAGAACTGCCCACACGGGCTCAGGAACAGCTGGAGCGCCCCTGGATCCCAACAGGGCAGTATTGGATTCCATCTCCCATGAAGCCCTGCGGGAGTCTGAGGTATGGCTAACACCAGGGGGGGGTTTGCATCTAGTGTTTCGGGGGAGGTAATGTTCTGTCCACACTGGCTTCCCTGGTCCTTTCATAGCAGAAGTGTCCCTGCCAGGCAAGGGCCCCAGTCATCTATAACACCTTAGAAGGTGTTGGAGAGAATTGTGGATGTTTTCAAATGCATATATCCAAAATGGGGTAACTTTATTTTATGGTATACTGTAGTCTTGTAGGCCAGAACCTTTATTGGCCAGCCCAGAAGAGACTCACCTTAAGCCAGTCAGTCCCCCAAGTGCTGCCTGCTGACTTCGGCCTAGACAGAAATAAAATGGGGAATAACATTTTAAATGTTCAGAATACAAAGGCAGTACCAGAAAAATATCAAAATGCTCTGCAAAAAAGAGGGTGACCGTAAACATTAATACAGTAGAATAGAAAAATGTAAGATACTCAAAAGGGCAAAAAGGATTTGCCTAAAAAGGCAAACCAAAGCACATATGTCCCAATAAATGATCCAAGAAAAAAGAGCAAATAAATCACAATAACCAAGAAATACTCAGAAAAAGCAATACTTACAAACAACTCCTTACAAACTGAATGATCCACTGCTGAGATGCTGGCTCAATGTACAGTAAGTGGGAGGTCCCAGTAGCAGCGATATGAGGTAGCCCCACCAGTCACCCAGAGAACACATGGAATGGACACACATTTAAAGACAAAGTACTTTATATTAAATAATAAACGACTACAACAGAAATTACACAAAATCATGAAAACTAATCTGTCTATTATAAAAAAATATCCTGGAAAGGAAAAGCAGAGCGACGAGACGTGATCTTCTTGGAAGACACTTAAAAGACCCGCGAGACGCAAACAATATCAAGTAAGAGAGCACAGCCAACAAAACACTCAGTCGTGTAAAGGCACATGGCACACACAGATCCTGTGCTCTCAGCACATATAAAGCATATAAGGACAATACGTTCTAGATGAAACGTCAATGACTAAGCAAAGAAGAAATAGCAGCACGGAGAAAAGAGACCCAAAAGCATTGGAGAGAAAAAAGGCAGATAAGAGATTTATGAAAGCATTGGAATTTAAAAGGCTCAAACAAACAATGGTGCGATACACATGCAGAGAAAGGTAACGAATATGAAAGCAGTAAAATTCGAAAGTATTGTAGTCTCCCAGCCAGGTTGAAGTCTTTTTTGTTTTAAGTGACTGTTAGGTCCGATTGAGGGAGGGCGGAGTACAGCACGGAAGACTGATAGCAGGGTATTGATTGATAAGGTAAGGCGGGGGCGAGACCTGGGGGATGAGGGGTTGGAGAGGGTGGTAGAAAGTTCTGTTTGGGGTTACGAAGTCAGCGATTGTTCAAGTAAAGCTTTTGTGACACTTTATTACGTCAGTCGCTACAGTATCAACAAAAAGATAGTAAAGATCGCATTAGCGCAAACAAAAGGAAATTAATCATCAGGACCAGGTGTAATTGAAAAAATAGCAGGACAAAGCGAGGTCAGAAATAAAAGGCAAAGAGCAGAAAACAAAGTCTTTTCGTCTTCACATCATTCAATGCACAAAATGTATATTTACACAATAATGGACCAAACGCTATGAGAATCTGTAGTCCCGAAACAGTTAAAGCAACGACAAGTTTAATTTCAAAGAAAACACAATTCAGTCAGGAGTATATTTATGATCACAGAGAAGCGATCACAACGCGAGCAGCAGAGAGACGAAGTGGCAGAAAGGACAGCGGCTGTACAGGTTTTAAAATGATGGACGCTGCCCACCCATCACAACGCGAGCAACATTATACATCCTGCGAGAAATACATTTAACCGCGCCTGGGGCTCGAGATAAAGGACAAGTATTGTTTTTACAACGTCATGTGAGACAAGGCAGTGAGCCATCATTTAAAACAAGTCCACAGACATTTAACCTAGCAGTTGTTGGACTGCTTTTGGCAGACACGCATCATGCGCTCACAGCTCTTAAAACAACGACATGCGACAAGCAGAACAGGTAGCTCGCCAGCAGCAGAAAGACAGTAGATGATCCGACAGCATCTCCTTAGCATGTGTTCAGCAGCCCCCCCTTCACAACGCGAGCAGCGTTATACATCCTGCGAGAAAGAGATGTAACCACTCCTGGGGCCGGAAATAAAGGATAAGTATTGTTTTTACAAAAGTTTTTAAAGTAAAAGTGAAAATAATGCGTATGTAACAATTCCCATGAAAATAACAATCTCTTTAAATAGAATATCCGGCAAACCAAACACGAGGGGGGAAAAGCGAAGCAAGCAGGGGGTGGAGCCCCCTAGTAATTTTAAATTAATAAAAGGAACAACTTAAATACACACAAGTCCTGGATGTTTTCTCTTAAAGTCTCTTTGTCTGCCTTTCATTGATATTTAACTAGTTGTGACTGTGATTATGAAGGACTTGCACATTCTCATTTACTTTATTTTGCAAGCCCACAGACAGAAACATGCTAATTCATGTTTCTAGTTTTCATCCTAGACAGTTTATAGAAAATCCACCCCGTGTCACAGTTCCTCCACCAAAGGCATGTATGCTCTACATTTTAGAACTGTTTATATCTTGTGGTGCAAATGAAGCCTTGTTTTCATGATAGGATCTAATCTTCAGAGGTAATTAAATATGCTTTACTTATAAATAGAACTTATCACTGACACCCAGTAAAAAAAAGCCTCATGGTGGGATTGTGGGGATTGCTTTAGGCAGCTGTAATGCAGAGAATCATTGTGGAACCATATGCTCAACACCTTCAGTTATAAGATTTAAATTGTTTTCTTTAAATCACAATGTATAGGGTGGTCCAGATCTAATTATGCAACTTTCATTACGCTATAACTTATTAAGTTTATCATATAGAGAATTCACAAAAAATTATTTTTGTTGCCGATAGATGGAAGCACCTGCCCTGCATTCCAAAATGGTGGGGAGACGGTTGTCAGTCGAACAGCAATTCTTTTGTCTTGTATTGTTTTCCTGCATTGCATTAAAAGTTGCATAATTAGATCTGGACCACCCTATATTTTATTCCCCTATTACTATAAATTATTTCCATTAGTGTGTAGTTTTACCAATGCTGTTTTTTTCATTTATTTCCCGTTTTATATTTGGCATTTTAACTATTTTTTTTCACATTACTTTTTCAGTTCCTTTGTAAAATAGAATCTGTTTAAAATTTACATTAAGTCATATTCTGCATAAATCTGCATAGTAAGCTTAATTTTTGTTGTCCTTAGTATTTAATATATTTATTTTATTATATATTTTTTTGGTCTATTGCTGTTGTTCATATCTATAATCTAGATGCTCCCTGAATTCTTTTTTTATAAGATGCTCCATTATAAGAGGATCCCTCTCTGCAAATACTTATATTTAGACCTTGTCAATTTCCATGTGCATGCTGGTATATTGGTTGATATTGTACTTTGGCTCATTGCTTTTTCTTCATTATTGATTTGTTATGTATATATTTGTTTGACATTTTAGTGATTTGAACCTTGATGAAGGGCTGCGTGTCAAATTGGGTTGGCCTGTCCAAGAGCTATAAATTACTAAACTCTCATAATCTTTTTTGGATGTCATGGAGGAACCCAGACTGCTCCATTGGTATTTACTGTTTCACAGATTTACTGCATCATGTAAGAACTATTGCAAAGTACTGTTATATCATTTTGTTGTTAACTGGTTCAGTGCTTAGGTCACAGACTGGCTTGTGATGAGCCTTTTATTTTGTTTTTAAGATTGATAGATGTATTCCTTTTATGGTTTTTAAGGGTTTATTACCCTATTTTCTGCCCAACTATATTTGTTTTGGATGCTTGCACCCGAGTGTATATTTAGTATCTGTCACCATTTCTTAAAGGCAGTAAATGGACTGTGTTGAATGAAATCCTTGTCATATACCTCTGATTTCTGTTATCTCCCTGTCTCCTAACATTAGAAGTGGTGCTTCAATAGGCAGAGTCACTATTCACTTACAAAATAGTTAAATGCCCTGTTAAAAGACTTCTGTATGAAGTTTTCCTTTATCTGTTATATTTATTTTGTTATTGTATCACAATTCAAAATTATTTTAAATGCCCATTCCTGATGTCCCACACTGTGGGAAGACTTAATTTCCTGCCAAAGAACCAAAATACAAACCAGTAAGAAAATGTACTCTTGGCATAACATTCAGGTGCATTCAGAGACTTGGTTGTCTGGTTTGAAAGTTTGAGCATTTTTTAATTTTCTAGTCACTTCATCACACAGTTGTTAACACAATTTGGTCATTACATATTTTTGTAACAGTGAAACATTTTCAAATATAACTGTAATAATAGAATGTAATTACATCTACTACTAGTGTAAATAAAATATATTTTTTAAAATCATCTTACAGTGCCATGTGGCTTCTATTGCTTTAATTGACAGATGATTCTAACGATGAAAAGATTCATGTGTTATTGTTAGTTGATTTTGGATTTGAAGAGGCTGTGGCTAATTGTAGTTCAATTTTCATAAATATAACAGTTTTCAAAGCGGTATCTCATGGAAATTTAAAGTCTGTTTCCAAGTTAAAATGAAAGGCTGCAATGGTCGTAATAGATAGTGTGTTATTGTGGTGCATTTCTAATTAATTACAGTGTTAATTACAGAAAAATATCAAATTATTATAATCTTTAGATCGGGTAGCATGGTGGTGCAGTGGGTAGCGCTGCCGCCTCACAGTTAGGAGTCTCAGGTTCACTTCCTGGGTCCTCCATGTGTGGAGTTTGTATGTTCTCCCCATGTCTGCGTGGGTTTCCTACGGGTGCTCCGGTTTTCTCCCACAGTCCAAAGACATGCAGGTTAGGTACATTGGCCATTCTAAATTGTCCCTAGTGTGTGCTTGGTGTGTATGTGTGTGCCCTGCGGTGGGCTGGCGTCCTGCCTGGGGTTTGTTTTCTGCCTTGCATCCCGTGTTGCCTTGGATTG
Organism: Polypterus senegalus; assembly: GCF_016835505.1. NCBI lineage: Eukaryota > Metazoa > Chordata > Cladistia > Polypteriformes > Polypteridae > Polypterus > Polypterus senegalus. The sequence goes on along the minus strand of NC_053168.1, from coordinate 70,026,414 downwards.
GCTCCAGCAGACCCCCATGACCCTTTAGTTAGGATATAGCGGGTTGGATAATGGATGGATGAATAATCTTTAGATGATGGAGCTACAGGGTTGTTTTCAGTGGAAATTTTGAGCATACTGTACACATTCTAGTCACTGTAGCATAAAATGTCACTGAGCCATCTTTCATGCATTTCATACATTTCTACAAGTACATAAGTCGTTTTTATTTTTTACTTTATTGAAATGAACATCATGTAACTGACCTGCTTCATTTTGTATGAGCAGAAGAGGTCAGCGGTGACTGAGGTTCATGCAAGATGAGATCAGGATGGGTTTGAGGCAGCAACCAGACTGCTATCAGAACTACCCTTGCATTCTGAAACAGTAAGGGATTGTATTTACTTTGTATGGTGATAAATAAATAAACATCATTATTGCTGTACTGAATACATAAAGAATAACATTACTATTTAATTAAATAAATACATGTTCACTTAACAACATACCTACCTTTTACGGCTATACTCAGTAATCCAACCCACATACTGTATCTGACTCAGCTCATACTGTATCCTTATAGGATGGTGTCCTTGCTGATATTTGTCTGTTTGCAGTCAGAAGTGGCTGTCAAAATGGTAAAAAATAAAAAAAAAGAATATACAAATTGAAGTAAACTCATTAGTAGTTGAGGTTCCAAAGAATATTTTTGTTTTAAGAAGGACAAGTCTGCAAATTTGCCAATTCCTTTCAAAAAAAATAAATTTGAAAAAATGTGTACAACATGCTGTGTTCAAGATATCTCAGGGAAAATTGAACTATACTGACAAATGTCAATTAAGAATAAGTATGTAAAATTTCAACAAAGCCAGACCACTAGCAACTGAATTGTTTCATGGGTCACTGGGACAGATATAGTCAAGTAGGTACTTGGTGCATTATATGTGAACACACCTAAAAATAACACATACAGTACTCTATTTTAGATGTCCTCTTTTCTAGCTATCCTTTATGTACAGTAAATATCACAATACATTTGTTTACATGTATACATTTCAGGGCCTTTTTATTGTATATAACTATGAGGATATTTTCCATGGATACATATTCATTCCTGGGATAGTACAGTGGCAATGTCAAAGGAGAGTGTCTTTAATCTTAATTCACAGAACAATTTCATTTGTAGTACCAGATCCTGAAGGACGATATGTGATGGCTATTGGCAATTTATTTAACTGTAAAGTGATTTTGATAAATATCTACGCACTCAATATGGATGGTAGAGACTTCATCCAAAACATATTTACATTCATTCCTAACTTAAACACTTAAAAAATTTTAATGGCTGGAGACTTTAATTGTGTTCAAGACCGGATTGGACTTCAGCTACAGGGGTGATAAGATCTAACACTGCACAAATAATCACACAGTTCTTAATTGATTATAACTTATCAGACCCATGGAGATTTCTAAATCCATACTTAAGAGTATATTTCTTCTTATCATCAGTACATTATTGTTACTCAAGAATTTATTGCTTCTTTACAGATAACAATTTGCCCATGATCAAATCTTGCAAATACAAATGGTATTATTATCTCCAACTATGCCCCTCTGATTATGGAGCTCATATTACTATGCCCCACATACACATCTCACAGTTGACATCGTAACCACTTGTTATTAGCTGACTAGAACTGTACAGAATTTATATCCAAGCAAACAGGTTTTTTTTTAGAGACAAACGCATCCTCAGCGGTTTCTGCAGGAATACTCTGGGAAACTCTGAAAACATTTTTAAGAGGCCAGATTATCTCATATCTCTCCCACAAAAATAAATCGGAAAGCAAGAAGGCCTCATAGTTAATCAGTCAAATTACTAGAATAGATCAAGAACACTCCAGGTCTCCAAATGAGACACTTTTTAGAAAAAGACAGGCTTTGCAATTAGAACTCAACCTTTTGACAAAAAAAAAAAAAGAACAACTCATTTTTAAATTGTGACATCATTACTTTAAACACGGAAAGAAGGCTAACATGATCTTAGCTCAACAAATCCACAAGCAGGAAGTTTGCAATGCAATATCAGTAATTACCAACAAAGATGGAGATAGAATCATTGGCCATAAAAATATAATGCACACATTTAGATACTACTATCCTTATATTCTACTCAGTTTAAAGACTACAATATACAATCTAATGCATTTTTTGATACATTACGGATACCATTGCTAGATACTCTCGGTGCAGAGGAATTGGATTAACCTCTGACACTATCAGAATTACTAGATGCTATAAAACTCACTTGAGAGTGGGAAAGCACTAGGGGCCTCATGTACAGTATAATGCTGTGCTTAGAATTCATACTAAAACATGGCGTATGGACAAAAACAGAAATGTCCGCATGTACAAAAAATTTCTGATGCATAAATCTGTGCGTACACAAACTTCCACATTCTTCCACTATATAAATCCTGGTCAGAGTGAAACATAACGCTCACCCACATAATGCTCACCCAAACTCCTCCCAGAATTACACCTTTTTGAATATTCAAATTGATATAAATAGCCCTTTATGTTTTGCATTCTGTGAAAAGACAATGGCAAAAGCATGTGGGGAAAAAAGAAGAATTTCAGCATATACCAAGTGGTGACAGGAAAAAACATAATATTTGGTCAAAATGTTATCTTTAAACTCAAAATTTCCACTTTAATCACATAGTTTATTTTGTCATTAAAGTAGAACGTCATAAACGTCATCTCAAATTGTTTAATTGTTTAGATTCTCAAATCACTACGTGCTTTTTAAACAGGCTTTTTCTTACACTGACAGAACACAGAATACATTACATTCATGATATTAAGGCTCCCTGAACAAATTAAATACTAAGATGTATACTTGATATCATTTTCATGATGATAGGAATTAAAGCATGTATTAAACATGGGGGCATGGTGGCGCAGTGGAGAAGGTCAAACAAAATGGAATTACTTTTACTACACTATTAGCATGTAGGCTTATCTTGCTCAACTGGAAGAATCCTAACCCAGCTCTTTTAAGTCAGTGGGTAACTGATGTAATATAGTATTCTCACTTAGAGGATCTGATCAAAACTTTTTTTAAAACCTAGTAGGATCTAATCAGTAACATTTTAGAATAAGCATTTATATTGGGGAGGAAGACTTCTTTCTCTCTTTACTTCTTAACACTCCACACAGTATCCTGCTAAACATAAAAGAAATCCTTTAGGCCAGGCATTTCAAACTCACTACCATTGGTGGGCCACTTCAACTGCCATGCGTGCATCAGCGGGCTGCGCTGTAACAAATACTACTGTATTATACTATTATACAAAGTTACTGTAGCTTTCTTTCCAATACTGAAAACTTTAAAAACTGTAACACTTAAAGTTTAAAGAAAAGCAATTTATTTCCATACAATCTCTGTACAACAGCGTACAATTATAAAATAGCAGTCTTACAGTCTGAATCTATTTCTTTTGTCCTGCCACTTGGCATCTCTTGTTAGTAGCCAGTTCGTCAATATCAGGCTTGAAATCTTGTGCAGCTGCAACTTTTATGAGGGATGAAAGGTGCTCAACAGTAAGTCTTGAGCGATGTGGGGTTTTGGTAGCTTTCATTAATGAAAACAATTGCTCACTAAGGTAAGTGCTTCCGAACATAGACAGTACTCTCAATGCCAATTTATGGATCTGCACATACGAGGGTAGCAGGTAAGCATACAAGCCTGGCACACCAACTTCGTTGTACTTTGCCTCCAGAATAGAATCTGACTGCAGTTCAATCAATTGCATTTGGATATTCTTAGGTGCATTCTCAACATTGTAAGAGTATGGTGACGTAAACAGCACAAAGTCCTGTTCGTGTGAGCTAAAATCATGAAAACACTCACTGAATTCATTGCTCAGTAATTCAAGTTGGAAAACAAATCCTCTAAATACCAAATTTTACTTTACTAAGTTTATTTCAAAGTTTATATTGTAAAATAAGCTGATATGCAGAAAGCCCCCTGACATACACTAATTTTACAAACTCAAAATCACAAAGATTTGTTAATAAACAACTCGCCAACTTCTCACATCCACTTCAGATCTTCAGCTGTAGTCTGCACTAACTGTTCATTACAATACTAGCACAAAATGACATAAAACTAGAGCAAAAAAATGTGAAAATATGCAAGTTATTACTACTCGTGATGGTCAGTTCTGCCCAGTGGCCAGTCTCAGCAGCCCAGCCAGTAGTGTAGCCTGCCAAGCTGCTGCAGCCTAGCACTTCAGTTGCAACGTCGTGGCTCATTAACTTTGGTCAAGGCTCGTGAGGGCGGGGCAGTGTCATGCCTAGGGTATCAAGGAGGTGACAGCGCAGCTGCAACTATACTAGCAAATGATGTTTCCGGTACCGTAATGCCATGGGAAAGCGCACTTTTGTCAGAAGGCGGAAGTAAGAAAAGTCAATTAGTAACGGCGAAGATGCATAATGATTCAATCACAAATGACAGTAATCATTTTGTACAAGTTTAGTGCTAACTAGGATCTGTCATGTTTGACATGCCTGCTGTAGGCTAATTGGGCTTGGATAAGCTCAAAAAACATTTTTTTTTACTCATATACAGTGGAACCTCGGGTCGTGACCCGAAGTAACTTCCTCCATAGGATTGTATGTAAATACAATTAATCCGTTCCAGAGCGTACAGACTGTATGTAAATATATATTTTTTAAAGATTTTTAAGCACAAATATAGTTAATTAAACCATAGAATGCACAGCGTAGTAGTAAAATAAATGTAAAAACATTGAATAACACTGAGAAAACCTTGAACAACAGAGAGAACTAACACTGCAAGAGTTCGCACTATAGCTCTAAGAACCGCTCACTAAAAACACTTTTTTTAATGAGTTTTAAGCACAGGGAAAAAAATGAACATTTGAAAAATCCGTAATTTAATAAACCACCAAGAAAAGTAACATTGCAACAATGCATGCTATGAACCAATCGCTGTAAACAGAAGTGAAGTGGAGGTTAAAATCCAATAGAAAAAGTCTTCATTAAATACACCGAGGTTAAAACAATGCTCAAATATGTCTCTTTAAAAACAAGCCCGGTGCATTCTTTAACTGCCTTCTTATGCGGCTGTCTCTCTGTCTCTCTTGTGTGTGTGTGTGTCTGTGTCTCTCTTGCGCACGCGTGTGTGTGTCTCTGGCGTATGTCAATCATGTGAATGTATGTATGTATGTGTGTGTGTGCATGTGTCTCTCTCGTGTGTGTCTGTGTGTGTCGCTCTCTCTCTCTCTTTCGCTCGCTCGCTGCACAGGGAATGCAGATGGAGATACTGAACACATGCGAAAATCATCGGTGCACAAAAACTGAAAGGGAAACTGGCTTGTTCGTATACCGAGTGTGGGGTCATGAACAAAATTTGGCAAACTTTTTAGCAACTAATGATACATTACTGCTTATGCCGTTAAATTATTGAAAAAGTAGTGGCCAATATGTGCTTCATCTTGAACACAGTTATTGCTATACCGATTTTGATGAAACGTAGCCCATATATAAAGATTGTAAAGTTTATCCTAGAATAACATTATGCATAGTTTCATACAATGGTTTAAATATGAAAATTGGAATACATATTAGGGCGGCACGGTGGTGCAGTGGTAGCGCTGCTACCTCACAGTTAGGAGACCCAGGTTCGCTTCCTGGGTCCTCCCTGTGTAGAGTTTGCATGTTGTCTGTGTCGGTTTCCTCCCTCAGTCCAAAGACATGCAGGTTATGTGGATTGACGATTCTACATTGGCCCTGTGGTGGGTTGGGACCCTGCCTGGGATTGGTTCCTGCCTTGTGCCCTTTATTGGCTTGGATTGGCTCCAGCAGACCCCTGTGTTCGGATTCAGCGGGTTGGAAAATGGATGGATGGAATACATATTAAGAGATTGCATTACATTAGTAAAAGTCTTATTGTAATAATTAAAACACCATCAAATATATTAGAAAATTGTTTATTTTGAACTAATAAAGTAAAAATACAAAGAAAAAATAAATTAATATGAAGGATGAGCTTGATGCATTTTTAAAAGTTTGTTAATATCGGGTTCAACTTTCGTTAAAAATAGTCATAAATCACAATGCTCAGTTATATGCAATCGGTTCCTTTTCTTAGATAGTAAATTCACTACAGCACTAAACCCACGCTCAGCCAAATAAGAAGATGGAAATGCAATTAAAAATTTCGGCACTATTTCCCATAATCCAGGGTATAATGTCAGTACTGATTTTTGAAGCCAGAACTCTTGATATCCACTTTTGAATTTTATTTTTAGGTCTTCATTTGTTGTGAGTTCTATGACTTCCACTTCTAAATTTGATGATCCTGCTGTGTTTACATGTGAGAAAAGATCTAGAGTAGAACCCAATTTGGTATATTCATGTTTAGAATATCCTTGAATCACTCATTGAAATCAGCTTGGAAAACCTCCAAGTGTTGGCAGTATGTAAGTAAATCTTCCTTTTTGAGAGACACTGCTGATAAATTTGAAAAGTGGCTATATTCCCCTCGGCCTAGATTTCCGCTTGAACAGAAGAAGCTTCCCCACAAAAGCGGCAATAACGTTGTTTGTTTTAATTAAATTAAATTCATCACCTTGTAATTGTAGATTGACTTCATTAAATATTTTATAGAGGTCTGTCAAATAAGCAATGTCATTTTTGGATGTAATCAGGTTGGCCCGCAATCCATCGTCGTTTCCTAGGAACTCTAGTACTGAATCAAACAAATTGTAAAATCGATTCAGACAAATACCAGCAGATAAAGCAGCAAATGATTGATGGAACGATGTATGCAGGCGTTTACTTAAATTCTTCGCAACCAAATGTTGACGATGAAGAACACAATGTATAGCGAGTACAATTGGTACTGCTTATTTCAAATGCGCTATGAAACCCTTGTGGCGCCCTGTCATTGCTGGAGCACCATCAGTAGCAGCAGACAAAACATTATGAATAGGAATGTCTTTCTCTTGAAAAAACTTATTCATGGTATTAAATATACTGTAGATTCTCCCTTTGTATCTGCTTCCAAATTTTTAGCAAATAATAATTCTTGACAATCGTTTTCTTCATTTATGAATCGTACGTATGATAAGTGCAGTGCTTCATTATTAGGGAGAGCTGATTCATCGAGTTGAATGGAAAATTGCAGTGTCTTCAAATAATCGCACAATGATTTTTCAACGTCTTCAGCCATTTCATCGATTCTTCTTTGCACTGAATTATTGCTCAAAGGAATTTTCTTGATGATATTTGATGCTGGCTTATGAAGCACAGTGTTTATTACTTCTTTTACTGCCGGCAAGATTAATTCCTCACCAATTGTGTTTGACATTCCCGCTTTTGCGATTAATAATGAAATATTATAAGAAGCTTGAAATCCGTCATTATCTTGTTTAGTGAATGACGCAAAAAGTTTTGATATAGTTGGACTTGAAAATAGGACAAATCTCTATCCTTTTTGTCAGCATGCATTTTAGTCAAATGCTTTTGTAGCCTAGAAGGCTTCATTGCTTCATTTAAAAATACTTTTTGGCAAACCAAGCATATAGGTAATAATTGGTTCGTAGGAGACTGAATAAAGTCATATTTCAAATACTAATTACTGTACTGTTGACATTTCTTCTTAGATTCAGACATAATGAAGTAATAAAACTTGCAACAATATTTACAAAATAAAAGATTTAATTTACACTTTGTATAACTCCTCTTATCTATCACACTTTCGACTGATGATTGTTGACAAAGCACACAAAAAATAATGAAACATATTCCTAAACACTGGTATTTATTGATTTGAAATCCAGCCCGAATCGATTTGCATGCATTGACTTCTTTGCGATACCATCGTACAAGTCACTGTGAACAAGTCACTGCAAGCACCCATATTCCTGTCGAAACATGCTGAATTGCGTGAATTACCTACGTGATAGTTGTCCGACATACTACTACTTAAGACTCGTCTGCTGCACGGATAGACTAAAGCCTGTATGACACGATCAATTTTTACAATAGCAAAAAATGAATAGATTTTTTAAGTATATAAAAAACTGAAGTTAAAATATCCTGTATGACACATTCAATTTTTTATTTTGCACGCAAGCGCATTTTTCTTGTCCAACCACGACATTGTCTGAATAATTATAAGTAATAATTAATAAATAAAATAATTACACAAGATATAAACACCAAACCTAGAAAACATAACCACAGAACACAGTATAATAAGTTTCAAATAATATTTGCTTTGTCTTTTCCCTCTAGTTAGCAATATATATATATATATATATTTCTTTCTTGTCATTATTATTTTTACTCGTAATATTAAATTATATAAAATTGGGTTTATTTTTGTACAAGTCAATTAGAAAAGTGATTTTCATATATTTTTTATATATTTTGCAATGAAATATAACAAATATATTTGCTATTGTAAACATAACCTATTATACGCACATATATACATGCTCTATTATCCCATTGACATAGAAAATTGACATATATTTCTGTCAAACATGGTCAATTTTCAAATGATTAAATAATTGAAATAGAAAATTGATGAAAAAATTGATCGTGTAAGATGGGCATATGATGAATTAAAATGCAGAATTCAAATTTTGAATGATTATTCAATCGCAAAATCAATAAATAATTTTTAAATATATATTATTAATTTCTTCTATAAGGAGCCACAGACACCTAGACCGCCTGAATGCCCCCTAAATGCTTCTGAACCCACTATTGCACCACTAGAAGGCTTCAGTGCCCACTGGGGGGGGGCGGTACCGCCCACTTTGGGAACCTATGCTCTATTTGAAGCAGTAAGGATTCCTCCTACTCCACACAGAGGTTCTTCATTAACTTTAAACTCATTGAAGTCTTTCCCTGTGCTTCTCTCAGTTCTTCTGTTTTTCTCTCTATTCAGTGCTCGCTCATGGGCATGCTTTTATTCATACTGCATGGATGCGTACTAATCAACTGTATACAGTATGTTAGGTTTCTCTTTGCCTATTTTTCTCTCTCTCAGTTGTGTCTCAAATGTATCAATTTTTCCCTTTAAACCCGCTTGATAACCAAGTTGACCTATATAGTACAGTGTTGAAAGTTAAAAATATAAATTTAATTTCTCTCCAACTTTTATTTTAATATTCACATATACATGTTACACAAGAAATGGCATTTACTATAAAATATTTCCAAAAAAAGAATAATTATTTAATTTCACTTGAATCACTATTTGTGATGGTTATGCATCTTTTGCTATTGTCCTTGATATGCCAATCTCGAGGAAAATGGCTGGCTTACTTGTAGTTACTGTCGACCTTTCAGAAAGCTTACAGTGATAGGCAGGCAGATGCCAGTTATTTATAGCTTTCAACAGGCAGAAATTTAATCATAATTAATCTCAAAGTCAACAGTATGCGGCTGTTGTCAGTAATATACATAGCTAAGGCATATGGTAAGGCAAATTAACATTCAGGAGCATTTTAAATAGTTTGTCTTCTTCCTAGTTAATAGTTTTTTTATTTTTAATAAATGTATTTTGGGTGGCCCAGTGGAATATTGACCTCAATGCACCAAGGAACTATGTCTAATTTCTTACCTGGCTATTATCTATAAGAAATTTGCTTCTACTCCCATGTCTGCGGTGGTTTTGCCTAGGCTATCTGGTTTTCCCCCATAAAGAAAAATAAGTAAAGTAAAGAGAGACCACAATAGGCTGATTGGTTGCTATCATCTGTTCCAGAATGACTGAAGGTAGGTGTGAGTGTACCCTATAGTGGATTTATACCTCAGCCTTATTTAAATCCTACCTTCTGTTCATTGCTGCCCAGACAAGCATCTTCTCCATTTTATGAATTCAATTCAATTTATTTTAGTATATTGCTTTTTACTGAATACAGACTCGGAACACTGTAACAAGTTCACAGGTAAATGCAATTACAAAGTTTACAAGTTACTAATTGCATAGTGAGTACAGATACAGACACAGAATTGTTTAAAAAGAAAACAAAGTAGACTAAAACTGATTAACATAAATGGAACCTAACCATATTTCTTTATTAATAAAACTGATTATGGCCAGTTGCCAAATGAGGAAAGGAAAACAAAAATACCAGTCAGCAGCACCCTTTGGGAAAACAAGCCTCTGAAGGGTCCACATTCAGCTTTTCTACCATTGTCACAAATATCCTGGGAGGTTAACAAGAGAAAGAAAGAAAACTCGAAAAAATTAAGACAAGAATAACAAGGACCATCTCTCTTAACTGGAGCTGCTGCGTATCAAGAATGTTGGAGTCAATGAAGCGCCTTTCAATGTTCTACTTATTATATTGGGAAACTTAACAATAAACTAACCGCTTAGTCATTCCTATTTTTTTTGGGTTTCCCACACAATATTCTGGAATCATTTAGTCATTTATAGGGTTGCCTCTACTATAAAATTCCCAGGAAAGGGATGGGCAGCCGCTTGGCCTAGGCCTCCAGGACCATGACTATATCTAACTTTGTCTGTTGTAACAATGAACATGGACTATGGCTAGTCCTCCATGGGTATTGCTTCACATAAAATAAAATAGACATAGAATGACTTAATGTTTCCCTATAACAAAATAATGTTGAAAACTTGTAATACATTATGTATGATATTCATATTAATTTGTGTGCGTGTAACTTTCTGTATTTTTACAGTAGTGGTCATTTATCCTTACATTTCTCTAGCTATTTGCATTTCAAAATATCACAAAATCACTTCCTGTACAATTCCTGTGTACTTTAAAATGTATCAGAAGTAGGAGGAACATGTTTTGAACTATTTTAAAAAGTAATGAGGTGAAGATTCAAGGGCAGGTCAACTGCCCAGCCAGCATGTTCACATGGGACCTCTGTTGGTCACATATGGGCTTGAAAGTGGGACCCATCTGGTCAGTCAAATTGGGCCCCACCAACTTTTGTCAGCAGGTTCCAGATGGGCCTCACATGCGGATGCCCATATTGGATAAAGATGGATACCAGATGGGTAAACACAGTTGCCCCACATTAGTTTTATGTGAGGTATAATTCAACGTCAGTATAGGGTACATATAGGTTCCTGCATGGTTTGTAAGTGGATATTTCAAGCGTGTCTTGTGGGATATCATGTCTAAAAATGCAAAATATTAAATAGCTCAATCAAAGAATACAATTAATATTGTTTATTATTTACATTAATAACAAAACAACCAAATTATTAATAAGAATAAACAATTCTGAATGCAAAAAACTCGGTGACAGACTTGCTGCTCTGGAAGATGGAAACAGAAGGAATAATATTAGAATCGAAGGTCTACCTGAGAATCATGAAAGTCCAAATCTGGTGAAATTCGCAGCTGAATTATTCTCTAAAATAATTGGAGATGACTTTAAATCAAATACCATGATAGCAGCAGCTTATCGCATACGCGGATCAAATACCTTTAGGCCTAAGTCTTTCACTGTCTGCTTCGAGAGATTACTATGTAAGCTGGATGTGATGGCACTCCTCAGACACAAGCAAGAGATTATATTTGAAAATAACCACATTTGTATTTTCTCTGATTTCTACAACATTAAACAGTGGTTACGGCAAGCCAATATCAGATACAGCCTCTTGTATCCTGCCAAACTGAAAGTGGATGTTCAAGGCCAATGCTATGTCTTCTCCAGCAAGGGGGAAGCAGAAAAGGAATTAAGAAAGCTGATCTCGATACTATTCTGAAACACAATAGTGAGTCGCATCCTGTCATGGCATGGCAAGGAGATATCACCTGCTCTCTGATCCACTTGTAATGATACGGGTATTATAATTATACATCCTTTTCAATACTCGGACGCTTTCTGTTTTTATTCTTTTTTTTCTTTTTACTACCCTAAAAGAGACTGTTTAACATCATACCCTTGGTTTATTGTTATTGTTATTATTGCATTAGGAATTACTATGCTTATCCTGGACCACTTTTTAACACTATTCCCTGGGTTTATTATCTTAATAATTTAAGATTGCTGAAGATTATATTTTATGCTTATAGTTTGTTAATGATTATATTTTAGGCATATAGTATTTAGACTATATTGGCAATAGATATCTCTACTTTTTAATCCTCAAACGCCGCTGCATGGGGGCTTGTTTTGCTTTGGACGTGATCTGTCTCTAGGTATGTCAGGGGACCGGGATTTTGTGAAGTGGGGTCTAGCCTCACGTGGGGAGGCAAAAGGGGGGGAATGGTGGGATAAGGGGGAGAAAGAGAGCAGGCTATATCTAATCTATCCTTTTAACCCATATAATTATAACTACCAACGTAACAATAGGCTGCATGGCAATAACTTCTGGGGAAATAGGAAATTAAGGTTAAAGCTGTCTCACTTCCAGTTAAGACTATAAAATGACATCAAAAATTCAGAATCAATGTCTCCATGATGGGACAGTTAACTTTGTGAGCTGGAATGTTAAAGGCCTGAATCACGAATTAAAGAGAAAGAAAATAATCTCTCACCTAACAGGTGTTTAGTATTTTTACACATTACTAAGCAAGGATCAGTTCCTGCTGCAAAAGGACTGGACTGGCCAAATGTTCCATTCTAGCTTTACAAAGAAAACTAGAGGTGTGGGAATTCTCATACATAGAACAGTCTCATTTGTAGCATCAGATGTAGTATCTGATCCTGAAGGGAGATATGTGATGGTCATGGGCAACTTATTTAACTGTAAAATGATTTTGATAAATGTTTATGCACCTAATGTCGATGATAAGGAATTTATACAAAATGTATTTGCATCCATTCCCAATGTGAACACTCATAAAATTATAATGGCTGGGGACTTTAATTGTGTTTTAAATCCACTCTTAGATAGGACTCCTGTCACAGGGGGATGACATCTAACACTGCAAAGACAATTACAAAGTTTATAACTGACCACAACTTATCAGACCCTGGAGGTTTCTAAACCCAAACTCAAGAACATATTCTTTCTACTCACCAGTACATCATTGCTACTCAAGAATTGATTATTTCTTTGTAGATAATAATTTTTTGCCTATGATTAAATCTTGCAAGTAAGATGCTATTGTTATTTCCGACCATGCACCTCTGATCTTAAAGCTAAAGTCACTATGCCCCAAACACTCACCTAGCAGATGGTGTCTTAACCCGCTTCTATTAGCAGATGAGACTTGTACAGAATTTATATCCAAACAAATCAGTTTTTTCCTAGAGACAAATACATCCTCAGAGGTTTCTGCAGGAATACTCTGGGAAACTCTAAAGGCCTTCTTAAGAGGACAGATTATTTCATATCTTTCCCACAGAAATAAATTAGAAACCAAGAAAGTATCAGAGCTAAAAAGCAAAATTACTAGAATAGATGAAGAACATGCCAGGCTTCCAAGCGAGGCTCTACATAGGAAAAGGCAGGCTCTGCATTCAGAACTCAACCTCTTGACAACTAAAGAAACTGAACAACTAATTTATAAATCCAGACATCATTACTATGAACACGGAGAGAAAGCTAATAAGCTTTTAGCTCAACAAATCCACAAGCAAGAAGTTCGCAATGCAATCCCAGTAATCACCAACACGAACGGAGACAAAATCATCGACCATAAAAATATAATGCACACATTTAGAGACTACTATAAATCCTTATATTCTACTGAGTTTAAAGAAGACAACACACAATCTAATGCATTTCTGGATACATTACAGATACCACAAATACAGTAGATACTTTTAGTGCGGAGGAACTGGGTAAACCACTGGCACTATCAAAATTACTAGATGCTATAAAGTCACTTCAAGGCAGGAAAGCAGCAGGCCCTGATGGCTACCCTGCAGAATTTTATAAGAAATTCTCCGCTCAGCTAGCTCCCCTCCTATTAGCAACATTTACAGAAGCTAGAGACAATCAAATTTCTACCTCAAACGTTTCACCAAGCATTAATCACCATTTTTCCTAAACAAAATAAGGACTTATTACAATGTGCTTCATACAGACCAATTTCACTTCTGAATAATGATGTTAAGATACTCTCAAAAATCATAGCTAGAAGGATGGAGAAAGTGCTGCCTTCGGTAATATCACAAGATCAAACTGGATTTATCAAGGGTCACACTTATCTTCCAATCTTCACGCCTGTTTAATGTAATATACTCACCAACAAAGTCAAACACCCCAGAAATATTATTATCATTGGATGCAGAAAAAGCATTTGACATGATTGAATGGAAATACCTTTTCACTACATTAGAAAATTTGGGTTTGGCCCAAACATTTGTGCATGGATCAAACTACCGTATACGAATCCAGAAGCTTCAGTTTGTATTAACATTTGTTCAGACTACTTTAAACTAGAACGTGGTACCAGACAAGGATGCCCCTTGTCACTACTGCTATTTGCAATTGCCATTGAACCACTGGTGGCTCACTGTTAAAATGCTGATTAGATAAAGCGGATTATCAGAGAAGGACTGGAACAGAAAATTTCTCTATATGCAGATGATATGGTACTGTATATATCAGACCACAAAATTCTGTGCCTGCAGTCTTAACAGCACTCACAGAATTTCAAAAGATCTCTGGTCTCAGAATTAATCTGAATAAAAGTGTACTCTTTCCAGTGAATTCTCAAGCATATAATATTAGATTAGACACCCTACCTTTTATCATTGCAGATCAGTTTAAATACCTTGGGGTTTTCATCACAAGAAAAAAAGCTCTTTATCAACAAAATTTTGCCGTCTGTATGGAAAAAATTAAGCAAGACTTGCATAGATGGTCAACCCTTCATCTCACTCTAGCTGGAAGAATTAACACTGTTAAGATGAATATTCTTCCTAAGCTTCTTTTTTTATTTCAAAACATTCCAATATACATCAATAAATCATTTTTTAAGCAATTAGATTCAACAATAACCTCATTTATTTGGAACTCAAAACATCCACATATCCAAAGAGCGACCCTACAAAGACCTAAGACAGAAGGTGTCATGGCTCTACCTAACTTTCAGTTTTATTACTGGGCAGCAAACATATAAGCTATAAAAACCTGGACACAAATAGATGAACATGCACAGGCCTGGTCTGCAATAGAAGTAAAATCCTGCAGTACTTCTTTATATTCCCTGCTTTGTGCTCCAATAAATGCAAGTTATCGCAGTATACTAATAACCCAATTGTGCTTCACTCACTCAGAATATGGAACCAATGTAGAAAGCATTTTAAGATGGAGAAGCTTTTATCTGTGGCACCTCTGCAAGAGAACCACCTCTTTCAACCTTGCAAACATATGCAGTTTTAATATCTGGAAAAATTTGGGATTAACTTGCTTAGAGATCTTTATATAGACAACATCTTTGCATCCTATGAACAATTACATTCCAAATTTAACATTCCAGCTACACATTTCTTTCACTATCTTCAAATTAGGAACTTTGTTAAACAGAACCTGCCGATTTTCCTCATCTTGCACCCTTGTCCATGCTGGAAAAATATTGCTCAATTTCAAGACTTAGACACCATCTCTGCAATATATAAAATTATTTTACAGTCCCTCCCTTTCAAAGATCCAAGAGGACACTGGGAAAAAGATCTCTTAATCAATATATCAGAAAAGGAGTGGAAAGTAGCAATGCAGAGAATTCACTCGAGCTCCATATGCGCAAAGCATACAATTATTCAACTCAAAATTATATATTGAGCACATCTGTCTCACCTAAAACTGTCCAAAAATGTTTCCAGGGCAAGATCCAACCTGTGAATGCTGCAACTAAGTCCCAGCCTCACTGGGTCACATGTTTTGGGCCTGCACCAAATTAACATCATTTTGGAACAAAATTTTAAGTACCTTTCAGACAGCCTTGGCTCACAATCCCTCCTAACCCATTAACAGCTGTGTTTGGTGTCCTTCCAGATAGGTTTGAAGTGGAGAAGGACAAACAAACTGTGATTGCATTCACTACACCTTTGGCACGCAGACTTATTTTGCTAAACTGGAAGAATCCTAACTCTCCCCTTTTAAGTCAGTGGGAAACCGATGTTCTATACTATTTGACATTGGAAAAATCAAATATTCAGTTAGAGGATCTGTACAGAATTTTTTCAAAACCTGGCAGGATCTAATCAATAATTTAGAATTTAGAATAATTTAGAATAAGTGCTTGAGGCACCAAGGAAGCAATTATCTCTGCATTTCTTTTTCTTCTCCATCTATCTCTATTGCCCTATTAAACTCATCAATTTAGGTATGTTTACAAGCCTTAAGTTTTACCCCAATGGCCATGCTCAGGGATGAGGTTGAATTGTTTTCAATCCTATTTTTTTGTAAAATTGATTTATTTGTATGGAATGATTACAATAAAATTAATAAAAAAAAAAGATGAATAGAGTTCCATAATGTAGAATACAACACGCAGATATATTACTCAAGCATCAGGCCTCCTGCAGAATCTTTGTTCCTGTACATGTCCACATTAAATTACCAACATCAAGTAACCAGTTTGAATATTGAATATCATGTGATCTCATACTTATTATTAATTGAAATCTAATACTGCGGTGGGATCCTGCAGACAACATGACCCTGTGTTAGGATATAGCGGGTTGGATAAGGGATGGATGGATGGATGGATAAAATCTAGTACCTACTGGCCATATTGATGTAGATTTCAATGGAGAATTAATAATTGTTGGAGGAGAAGCATATCTGATAATGGTTAAGACCTGACAAAAGCCTCTACCGAAAATAACAAGTTTGTCATCAAATAATCTATCGGTATTGTATACATCTCTAAGTGGTTCATCCACCATTTTAATAGCCCTACTGGGAATCATTGAAGCCTCATCGCAAATGATGACATCCATTTTATATAAATGTTTTTTATCTTTGAAATTTTTTTTTGGTGACATGCTGAATAACTATCTATCTCTATTGGTAATTTAAATACAAGATGAGAATTAAAAGCAATTATATAAAAACGACTTTCCAGTTCCTCCGGACCCATCAATGATTCAAATTTTCTCATCAGTATTTCAGTTGCATTCAGCTTGAAGTAAACAGTCAAAACTGATGTACTTTTTTTCTAATGCTTTTTCTTCATTTCCTTCTTCATATAGGACATTACGTTGATGCTCTCAGTCGGGGGTCCTCAACTCCGGTCCTGAAGGGCCCTAGTTGCTGCAGGTTTTCATTCTAACCCTTTTCTTAATTAGTGACCTGTTTTTTTCTTCTAATTAACTTCTTTTGAATTAATCTTAATTGAGTTGCTTTTTAAGATTTGTTCCCCTGAATGTCTTCATTGCTCATCTGAATTGCTTAATTTCTTTCCTTAAATGGCACCAAAACAGAAATGAAATGTGAAGTGAGTGAGCCAACAGAAGACCGACTAAATCAGGGCCTGAAACTCCAACCAATTTCACTCCAGCCAGTTGCTTAATTAAGCTCTGATTCTTGTTGTTAATTAAATCTGTTCTTTAATTTCATGTCTTCTTGCTGCTTTCAATATGTAATAGTAATCATTTCCGAAATTGTTGACCTTCTCTGTTAAAATGTTTCAGGGACCTGAGCAGATCAGCATTCCTGAGACCTTCACCTTTCTTTATTTTAAGATATTGTATGATTGACCTGCAGTGGGCTGGCGCCCTGCCCAGGGTTTGTTTCCTGCCTTGTACCCCGTGTTAGCTGAGATTGGCTCCAGCAGACCCTGTAGTTAGGATATGGCGGGTTGGTTAATGGATGGATGGATGTATGATTGACAATGCTGGTCATGTTTTGGTTCATTTTGTATCTCGTTATTATTTGGCTGCTAATTAAGGAAAAAGAAACAATTAAGGCATCTGAGTCTTCAAGAGCAAGTCAATTAAAATTAATTCAAAAGAAGTTAATTAGGAGTAAAAACAGGTCACTAATTAAGAAAAGGGTTAGAATGAAAAACTGCAGCCACTGGGGCACTCCAGGACTGGAGTTGGGGACCCCTGCTCTAAATGAACAGGTAACCTATAAATTCTATGTGAATGCTCACTCAACAGCATTTCCAGTATTCTCCATGCAGCTTCTGTAGGTCTTAAGTATCTGTTATTAACAAATGATTTAATTTCATCATGAATTTCTTTCTCATTTTTATTTGTCAGAGAAACCTTTTTAAATCCTGAAGAATGAATGAATTTATGAATCTGCTTTGTAGCAGCAACTAATATACAATATTCAGCATGTATATGACAATTGTATTTCATTAAGAGATAAGGATTACAAGGAATTAACATTGAATTGTATATTGGTACTAACAGTCCATTTGCTTTTGCATTACAATTATTTGCAGTAGCTCTGTTATCTTGACGTCTGTAATGGGAATACCCTTTTTCATTTATCTGTGTTGGTTTTATAAATTTGTTTGGAAATGTTTAGAGCATTGTCCATTTTCATCTTAGCATGGATAATTAATAGTATGTGGATAATGTAACATGTTTAACAACTTTTGCTTTCAAAAGACCATCAGCTGGTATTTCTGCAGATATACATTTATCAATTTCTATTTTTCATTGTGTTTTATAGTGAAAAGTATATGTGCATGAAGCAATCTGTGTTTTTGGAATTATGTTGTATAAACACACCCAATTATTGTGCTAAATATTTTCCCACTCAATTTTTTTTTCTTTTTTTTAAGTAAAATATTCTTAAAATGAAAAATGGAGCAACAAATGATTCTAATTTAAGGTAGCATATTTATTTTTTTTAACTCTTGTTATTTCAGACCAGTTTGGATTAAATGTCATTGTGATAAATAAGTTAGGTCTTCCATTGTTTCTCACAATAGCCAGTGCACCTTGATATAACTGTTGCAAATTTCTTGGGCTTCCTATAAATGAAGATCGTAACACAAATATATTGCTCAACCTTGCATGATTCTAAAAGTTCTTTGGATTATTTAGTACACTTCTTGACATGTGATCCACTAAACCTTGATAACATTCTGTTCTTAATTTATTCTGATTATGAAGAAAATAAATCAGATGTTGATTTTCTATCTGAATGTACACATAAATGATGTATTGTTGATATACCTTACCTCCATAATAAATAGGATTAAATGGATCTATGTTCCTGTACATCAAACAATATGCATAATATTGCAATACTAATATTTGTCTTGTTGCACCCTCTGTCAGCTGCATTAAGGATGTTGCCATTTGGAAATAATAATGGAAAAATCATAGGATCTACAGTATATGTATAGATAATTTTGGCAACAACACACATTCTTCACTGGCAATAGGATAAACACATAAATCGAAATCTAGAACATTTCTACCCCTTGAAACAATTATCGCTGCACACTCAGATAGATGTTATTGGTTTATTATACACTCTTTTATTATGCCCTCTCGTATTACATGAATTATTCCTGTTTTTCTTCAACTACTTTTTTCAACATCTTATACTGTTTAATGTATGGATTACATTTCTGTAAGATTTCAGTTATTTCACCAGTATAATGTCTTTTTACAGATCTATATCTTAAAGCAACATCAGATTCATACATATAAATTTGACTACAATACAATTTCCCTGTACTATGGAATCCACATAGAGATGTCGGCGCAATATGATGTACTTATTTCTGCACTTTTAAAAGTGGAATCTGTTTATCTGTTGTTATATCTACTTGAAAAGTAGCAAAAGCAAATATGTGGGTATCATTTCGGAAAGACTTATGACAAATATATATCAATGGGGAATACCGTTAATTCTGTCAATTTTAATGGCAACAACTCTTCCTACAGAATTCATTTTTCCAAAATACAGCATAACAGTATTGACATTTTTCAGTCATTTCACTGGCATCATGAGATTCTACATTTTGTGTATTTATAATTGTATCTTTAATTTGCTGTTACTTTTCCCTGCATTCTGTTGAACATTCAGTGAATGTTTTTTCAGAGCTTGATGTTGTTGGTCCCTGCTCTTCTTTGATTTGCCATTGTCTTTCCCTGAGTTCTGTCATACATTCATGAAACATATACACGATTAATACTACCGTATGACGTGCTCTCATGCCCTATGAACCTTGCTCTATGTTTTGGGACTGAGTAGAAGTGCCCACTATGTAACAACAGCAACACAGGTCTCCAGCAAACCTTGTCGGCATGCAAGGTTGCATTGGCACAGAGGTGCTATAGGTGGCAGCATAAACTGGTGTTGAGGAAGTTGGCAGAGCTATTAGAAAAGTGTAGGGTGGTGGCAAATAACACTTCAGAACTCCATCAGTTAGACATTGTATTTTTTAACCTAGGTGAGACTCAATCAAATAAAGCAGCAGGAAAGTCACAGTCAATGCTGACCCCTAGGAGAGCATGGAAGTTGAGGATGGACTTGGATAAGCAGATGGTAATCTGGCTCTTGAGGGCTATGGGTTTGTGTGGTACCAATTCTCAGAACGCAGAGCTGGTAGAGTAGGTGGAGAAGCTAGCTACTGGATGAGGCAGCACAGGAGAGACAGATTTTGGGACTTAACCGCACAGTAAGGCCAGCTGTAGGATGCGGCAGAGAAATGTACAACAAATTGAGAAGTTTAGTCAAAAATAGTAACCCCATATAAAAATGGGAATAGCTAAGGAATAATAATAATAAGAAAATGTATTAAGTAAACTAAGGTCAGAACATCAGAGTTCAACTAAATTGTTAAGGCTATGTAACTAAATGCTACAGTCAACATTGTCAAAAACTACACTTAAATCTTTAATGACAATAATATTTCCTCCTTGAATTATATTGCAATATCTTGTACTGAACAAGTTAATGCTTTTTTTGTACTGTGATGGGGGTGAAACACAGGATCAAGTTTTTTTGTGGTTTATAACAGAAGATTTAAATATAATGATTACAACTAACTCTTAAACCTTAGAAAGAACTAATGTTAGTGAAATACAACTATAATTATTAAAAACATTTGAACTGAAATCTTGATTTCTGTGATAAAGGTCTAGCAATGGAATAATTCATATATTCATTATATTAAGAACTACCAAAATTACCCGCGCTTCGCAGCGGAGAAGTAGTGTGTTAAAGAAGTTATGAAAAAGAAAAGGAAACATTTTAAAAATAATGTAACATGATTGTCAATGTAATTGTTTCGTGACTGTTATGAGTGTTGCTGTCATCAAGGATTTGATTATCATTATTTCTTTAAATCAAGTTCGTATTTCGAGGATGTGCTGTGTTCAAGTTATATTTCGTGTTTGTCAACCGTTGCAAAGATAACAGGTTTCATTTATCAAAGTGTTCACTACTCAAATTGGTACTCGTGAATCTAAGATGTTTAACAGGCATTCTCGGTATTAAGTTGTGGATTTGCCTGCAAATATTTAGCGGCAGCGTTTCTATGAACTTAATTTAAACTTAAGCTTTACACCTTGCTTTCCTATTGATATGTCTACAAAGGCTTGTTCAGATTCAGAGGGTTGTTCCTTTCTTACTGCATCAATAAACAGCTCGTCTTCCTCTTTATCTGAGACATCACACACTGCATGCACGGGTTTACCTTTCCCAGTCCTGCAAATTTTAGCAAAGTGGTTCAATTTACCACATTTTTTACACAGTCTTGAGCTGGACATTGACTTTTTCCACTGTGTGCTTTGTTTCCGCAGTACCTGCACTTATAAATATGCTTGTATGCGTCACACACTTCATATTCTTTTGCTGCCTTCTCAATTGCGTAATGCATTTTTTCTTCTGCGCTCTTTGGCGCTCTTGATTTTTGTGTGCATACTGCATTCACAGTCAGTTCACGTGAGCCGCTCGGAGTACATGCATCGAAGGTTCTAAGCTGTGCTTGTGCTATCTCGTGCGTCATTGCGATGTCCACGGCTTTATTTAATGTTAGCTAAGACCCAGCACTTAAAAGTTTCTCTCGCACTTTCGCTGAGTTTGTGCCAAACACTAGTCTATCCCTGACCATCTCATCTTCATTTGCATAAGCACAGTCCTTCACCCGTGAATATTTAGCGGCAGCGTGTCTATTGGAATGCTGCTGACGGACGGCCTTATATGGACAGGCTCTCAATTACGTGGGAGACGTGACGATGATGGACGCAAGAACACCTCACACGGCGACCGAGCTGCAGGCTATTGCCATATATATGTATGTAAGTAGGTTCCAGTTATGACCGTTACGTGTAGAATTTTGAAATGAAACCTGTCTAACTTTTGTAAGTAAGCTGTAAGGAATGAGTCTACCAAATTTCAGCCTTCTACCTACACGGGAAGTTGGAGAATTAGTGATGAGTCAGTGAGTCAGTGAGTCAGTCAGTCAGTGAGGGCTTTGCCTTTTATTAGTATAGATTGGTTGTGGAATTACTGCAAGTGAGTTTTTGAGCAATCTAATTGGAAATTGGTTCTATTACAGGGGTAACAAGTTTTATTTTAGAAACAACTTATACTTTACTATTTAAGTTTTCTAAAATTGTATATACAAGAAAAGAAATGGTCTGATATAGAAAAATTCAACCTGGAAGCTGACTGCATAGTCTGATGTCTTTCCCATCTAGTTTGCTATCAAAGATAAAGCTGGTCAGATCTGATTTATTTTTTTACTTTAGTTTATATAATATTCATTACACATTTGTAATAATAACTAGTGTGAGTTTTGAGGTTTTTTTTTTTTTTCTCTACTGGTTAAGACAGTCTGTTCATGCATACTAGTAAACTTGCAATTTTTCAGCTCTATACTACAGTGATCCCTCGCTATATCGCGCTTCAACTTTCGCGGCTTGACTCCATCGTGGATTTTAAATGTAAGCATTGGATGGATTTTTCGCTGGTTCGCGGATTTTTGCGGACAATTGGTCTTTTAATTTATGGTACATGCTTCCTCAGTTTGTTTGCCCATTTGATTTCATACAAGGGACGCTATTGGCGGATGGCTGAGAAGCTACCCAATCAGAGCACGTATTACGTATTAAATAAAACTCCTCAATGATATACGATATGCTTCCCGCGTGGTGCTTCACACACTTTAAAGCTCTAACAGCCCGTATTGATTTTTGATTGTTTGCTTTTCTCTGTCTCTCTCACTCTCTCTGACATTCTCTGCTCCTGACGGAGGGGGTGTGAACAGAGGGGCTGTTTGCACAGTGGCTGTTTGCTTAGAAGATACGGACGCGCCTGTAAAAAATGCTGAAAGACTACCTTCACATTGATCCCTTCATTGCGACCGCTTTATCGTGATGCTTCCCATACTTAAAAGCCCAACAGCCCTATTGATTTTTGCTTGTTTACTTTTCTCTCTCTCTCTCTGACATTCTCTGCTCCTGACGCACGCACTCTTTTGAACAGGAAGATATGTTTGCATTTCTACTTCGCGGATTTTCACCTATCACAGGAGGATCTGGAACGCAACCCCTGCGATCGAGGAGGGATTACTGTATATCATTATTGAGTTTCAAACTTGCTGTAGTATCATTGAAAATGTACAGGACAAAGTGGCATTGCCATCTTTTCTTTGACATGTTACATAATACATACAGTGACAGCGAAACTTAACACATATAGTAGCTCCTGCCAAATTCTGCATTCTCTTCTACACTGGAATTCTCTTTAGAATACACATCTGGTTCCTTACATGAAAAGACTATAACAATTACAGTTTTATGGCACTAGTACTTGTTACATATTGCAGTACTTTTTCACCACTTTAATTCTGTGGCATGTTCATTGTGCGAAAAAGCCAGAATGTGAATTAGCATGCATGCCTGTCAATTACCTAGAATGTTATAGCAAGTAAACTACACCAATTCTCTGTTGTGAGCTAGTTAGCAAAGATGACATTGTATGATGTACAAGCCTTTCACCTGTTTGTCTTCATGTACAGTATGTTTGACTAGATTTTCTGTCAGACAGTTCTGTCTGCCCTTACATGTAGACTGAATTAGGGACCTGCCTTTGTATGGGACTTGGATGATCAAGTAATGAATGGACAATGGACATGTGGACCTTTTGAAGATTTTGTTCCACAGCACAAGAGATGTCAGTGCTCCCTTGGCTGGATCCCTGTTTGGACACCTGCAGAGTTGCTTGGGCATTGTAGTACAGAAGTGCAACCTTGTCAGGGACCTTGGGTGCAGAACGGGAGCACTGTGAAGAATGGATCTCCCTGTTTAGGCACGCTCCTATATGAACCAGTATGCTCCCAGGTCCAACATGAAAGGATCCACTCCACCTTATCCTGCTCAGTCAGAGTCAGAAAGCAGAGGGAAAAACTCACATGGAGGACTGGAAGGAGACAGAGGAAGAAAATAAGCTTTATTAATGACTGTTACATTGTTAGATTGTTAACAAGCATGTTAATGTGTCTCTGGGTAATACATTTTTAAAATGTCATCCCTAAACTGCATTTGGTGGAGTTGTCGCTGTATATACATGCATAACTTACTGTTTTATCTTATTTAATTTTCAAATTGAGTGAAATATGAATTGTGTGGTGAAACACAAGGAATGCAGGATGGAAGTGAACAAATTACACTTGAAATAATGCAATAACCTGTTCTGAGCAGTTTGAACATAGTAGTACAATAAAAGAACCCAGTCGCCCATCACTAAAACAAACAGAGATCAATATTTTAAACCTCTTCACAGTGTGAGAAAACCCAAAGGAACTTGACACACCTGGAAATAGAGATGTGCTTTTAACTGTTGCAAACAAATGTCTAATCCAAGAAGCAAAAATATACCAAAGTCAAGTAAGGTATTCAGATTTCTGTTTTGGTTTGCTAATAATTCTTGCATATTATGTAGAAGTAATTTTGATATATTACAATTTATTTCTGATTCATTCTATGAATGGTAATGGTTATTTTTATGTCAGGTTATGATTCAGACTAAACCTTCCACAGGAGCCATTTTTCCTAACTCTCCCTTTGATCTCCTTACGTCGACCTCCTAAGCTACACAATCATCTCGTCCACAACTCATCTTACAGAGTACAGCTACGTTCTTCACCATGTACTTTGAGTTTTAACAGTATTTAAAGACAAATATGTCACCAACAATACACTTGTATCTGATCTCTCTGGTAATTCAATAATAAACAATGGGCCTCTCATCAATCCAAAAATCATATTTATTGCATTTCTTGTAGGAAGTGTCCAGCCATCTACATAGGTGAAACATACACCTGGTTTCTGCTTTCCCTGTGCTGTCCTATTCAGGAACAATGTAACGTTAGAAAACACATTAGTTATTACAATTATGGCATTATTATGGCAAAACATGATTTTTTTAATTTTCTATTGTCATACTCCCAATGTGAAAATATCTTTATATTAAGGCAAAAAAATGGAACCAACTTATCTATTACAGCTAATATCTAACCAAAGGTCTGCTACTTGTCTTTAGAAAAGTCTCTGTGACTGTCTCTTGGTGAGTTGTGACAGTAAAATAAAAACACAATATAATATTCTGCACTGTTTCATTTTTGATCTTTGAGCCAATTCAGGATTAAGCAAACATAGTCAAGAAAAATATACAGCCTGAATAAATCATCTCATAAATATAAACACACACACACAAAGTTGATTTTTCTTAACAATTATAAAAAAAACAAAACCAGATTTACAGCAGCAACTCTCAGTAGTTTAGGCTGCACTCTGGCTAACTTCTTTGATATTTTTCTCCCTCTATGATGCAAATATAGAATTCACACAATGTTCAGTATTTTAAAGAAGACAGCTATCTCCAGAATTCTCAAGCAGCAGCTATTTAACATTTCCACACCCACTAGAAAAGTGATATTGCACTTATGACTCATTTAGCATGGAGACTAATCAATAAAATGTACAAATTTCCAGTTGTAAAATCCAAGAGTGACTCTGATGGGTTGTTTCAGTCTGGATATACTTGGCAAACTTCAAAATATTTAAAAATATTGCTTAACAAAAAACATAAAGGAGAGGAATTATCATAGTGGGAGCATACAAATGCCCTAGCAGCCTCATCTCATCTATCTAAACCCAAATATCTAATGGGATATGTCACCCACTTGGATGTGCTCCAAAACCAAGTAGCCAGTCAATCAGCTTCCTGTTGTTGAGTAATTCAGCCACTTCTCTTTATTCGACTAATCATTCTTTTTCTCAGTCTCTCCAACTCTGTTGTTATTTTCTCCACAATGGCTATAATTTTGGCTCCAACTCACCTTTCAACGTTAGACTCAGTATGACTCTCAAAAGAGAATGGTGTTTATATCCTATCCTGGAATTATTCTGGGACGAGAATACCCCAAAAAAATCCTAGGCTCCAGTATGTAGGCCAGAAAGTCCTCTTTTGTCTTTTTTAAATATCTAAGATCCATTTAATGTAAAAAGCTTGTGGAATAACAGACCGTGGGATTTGATCTTCTCTACATTGCATTCACTTTTCTACACACTATCACCCTGGAGGAATGCAGCCCACTTTAGGTCAGTCGCCTATGTTCTCTTTCTCATTCTAGTGTTCCTAGAATATCTGCTCAAATGACACACTGCACTGTTGCCGTACAAATTTAAGCCATTTCCCATTTCCTCATAGTTACTTGCAGATTGGTATTTCTTTTAATTGGTGTGGATTTTGTTGTGAAAAAAACTTTCCTCTATATTCAAAGAAGGCAGTCACAGAGTCCAGCTGAAAAAGCAGAAGGTTTCTTTATTTGCACAAAGATATGTACACATTTCTCTGCCCAAGGAGTGAGCAATAAATTAAACAATTCATTTTCTTTTATACTTTTCTATTACCATTGTCTCATCTAATAAATGTCATAGCTTTATTATTTCACCCAATCAACTAGTGCCACCAGTATTATTTGAATCTTTCGACTCTCCCATTTACCTGAATGTCACATCATAAATAGGTGTGATCTGCAAACTATTTTATTGATCTTGGCACCACTTTATAGGAGGGGTGCTTGTTATTCATTTATCTCCTTCTTCTTCTTCTTCTTTCGGCTGCTCCCAAGCTGATGGTTTCTCTAGGATGAAGCAGACCACGTGTGATCAGCATTAAGCCATGTTTAGTTAACCTTTTATTCACCTTCAGTCTTTTCTGTATTTTTAATAATTCATTGTTACAATTTAAGCATATACTGTAATCATTTGTATAATTATTACATATATATATATATAACTAAATATTCCGTAATTTCAGCCTTAGATTCATGATCAGGCCCTTCCTCTGCCTGTAACTGTGTTTTGTTTTGGTAGAGTTCCGTATTACTCTTCCCGTTTTGTATTCTTTATTGTGCAGACTATATCAGAATGCCTCAAATCCTATAGACTTACTACTGGTTATAAGGTAGTGTACTTTAAGGACAAGCAGGAATTAAGTTACAACTTTAAATAATGTACTACTGATAATATTCCTAAAATAATAACAATAAGCAAAGTACATGTGAATGTTGGCAGCCATACAACCTGATAAATGCTAGATGTGTAGTTTCAGGCAGCACACGGACTTGTAGTTACTTATATGTATCTGGTCAAGTCATCACTTCTAGTCAACTTTCTTCAGGACAGGCTGCATGCCTGTCTCAATATGGCTGCTGAGCTGTGCTCCTCAGTATGTTGTCTTTATGGCCATGGTGTGAAAGAGACAGAGAAGGAGGGGCATAGTGACCACCTTTACAGATTCACTGTCCAAATCCTTGCACCAATAGTGCAACTGAGTCAAAACTAATCCCAG
Source organism: Polypterus senegalus (assembly GCF_016835505.1). Lineage (NCBI taxonomy): Eukaryota > Metazoa > Chordata > Cladistia > Polypteriformes > Polypteridae > Polypterus > Polypterus senegalus. Next base: position 69,998,654 of record NC_053168.1, on the reverse strand, counting down.
AAAGCTATACTTACGAATGGGGGCTCGTGCATTTTCACACATGCCCCCAAGACCATTTGTTGAGCTGAAGATTGCCAACTAGGTAGTTTGGCTTTCCTGTAGGGTTGCCAAACCGGTTTGAGGAACTCCCCACAACCCAGCAATAAACTTCACATCCTGAGTCTGTCAGAAAGACTCAGGGGATTTGTTTGTCCATCCATCCATTTTCCGAACACAGGGTCTGTTTAGTTAGACATGAAAGCATTACTGTTCTCATCAAGGAGATCCTGAAACACTAATGCTACATTTGCTTTGTCCAACTTACAAATAAAGACAAACCAAATATTTATCAAATTATATACACAATTTCAAACCACAACAACCTCTTACAACCCTTTGCCAGTTAAGTATTATTACATAATATGAATATTAGCATTTTCATAATATTCAGAGCACCAAAAAAAGAAAATCTATTCATTTTGAAATAACTGCAATTCAAAAATCTATAGTAAACACAGTACTGGAGTTTAAGACATTGTGGTGGATGGCCAGGGTATGTATCCAGCCAGAAAGCCTATGAACTGGGAAAACATGGGGAGAGAACATGCAGAGGTCATTATCTCCCCTACATCGCTGGATGGAAGCCCTATCGGGTTGCTACAGTTCTACGGATTCCCACGGAGCTTCACAGAAGATGGAGTCCTATGGGTCAGCCCTGTTGGTTCCTATGGGCACCATTAGGAGATGCTGCAGGGACTGGCGAGCCTTATTTTATTGGGCTTCTGCCTCGCGCGGAAGTGCTTCCAGACCACATTAATGGGCCACCGGAAGTACTCCCAGGCTCTGCATAAAAGAAGTCCACTGCCTTCATTCCAGGAGGGAGAAAATGAAACTTGCTGGAGGAAGGAGGTGGAGAGACTGGAAGAGAAGCCAAAGGCAAAGTAGCTTCTATGAGCTGCTTTGAACTTTGTAGTGTGCTGTGGGAAACAATTATGGGAAGCATTTCCCATAATAAAAGCTTGTTTTTGTGCTGAACTTGTGCCTGTGTCTGTCAGGGTCGGGGACTTGAAGCGCCCCCTACAGGGCACAAAGTATAGAGTACAGCATTCACTGTGTTCACCTCATAACTAAAAGCTAAATGCTCAAAGTGTTAGGCCTTGAAGCAGGCATGTTATAGCAACAGATCACTATATTTGTAATATAAGAACAAGAAGATGAAGCTATAGTAGTTAACATGCTGATGTCAGCTTTACAAATGAAAGAGGCAGCTGAGAGTTGCTAACAGTTTTTGTGTGGTGTGAAAGTTAATTAAAAAAATATATTTTCCTTCTATAAACTTGTGTTTTGGTTGCTGCTAACCATGCCAGAATTTATAAAGCTTTTTTTCCCTTTAGAAGGGTTTTTTGCTTTTTTTTCAGCCACATAGAAGCAAAAGTAGCTGGATGTTTGAGAGGTGTTTGGAATAGTTTCATGTTACTTGTTACGTGTACTTGTTCTTGTTGTATTTGAACTAGTGTCAAGGAGGCAGGGCAGAAAGCAGCAGTAACTGATCTCTGCATCTGAAAGTAAATAACTGTGTCATACCAATAAATAGTTAATAAGTAACAGAAACAGCAATTCCTTAGCTAAAATAAGCAATAAAGGGGAATGGTCAGCAGTGTGTAGGTAAGCGGCCAGCGTTAAGACATCTGATCAGGCACAAGGGATTGTAGGAGCAGATAAGACTGTAAGAAATTAACTAGCAGCATATATTCACTAAGCAAATTTTACTTATTTATTTTAGACTGACGGAAGTAGAGCAGTTAAGTGGGTGACAGCGTAAGGGTTCATTAATACAAGACAAAATAAAACAGTGCTAGTGGAGAGCTTTTAAGTAAGGAATAAAAGGGATGCGAAGTTAGGAGAGCAGTAAGAGAAAAGTAAAGTTTAACCTCATAGAAGGGTAAACAGCAGGCAGTTGAGAGGAAGAATATTACAGGAGCTTAAGGGGCCAGATGGTGTAAAATAGCTGTAGCAGTTCAATAATCTAATTTCTATGGCTTTTTTTTTTGTTTTACCATTTAAGTTAAATCATTTAATTTTAAGTAAAAAATAAAAAGTGAAGGCAGTTTTAGTAATCCTAAATCAAATTTTTGAAGTCCTTTTGGATATTGGACATTTTAGATGACATCTTGGAGGAGCCAGTCTTCTATGAGAGCTATATCTGCTAGAGATGCTAGCTGATCCAGCACCTTGAGCTCAGGGTCTCTGAACTGGAGGAGGAGTTGGCTGACCTGCATTGTAGTAGAGAATTGGTGGACCTAGACCAGATGTTCTTTAGAGACATCTCTAAGGTGGTCTGGGAGGATATTCCAGACCTGAGAAGCAGAGATAGGTGGGTCACAGTCACATGTTTAGGCTGCACACTGTCTTGGGACATCAACCCTAAAGCTGGAGGTGTCTATGATGATTCTGAGGAGGTAGGCAGGGATGAGGAGCCCCAAAGTGCCACCTCAAAACCAGTTCCCAGAAAGAGTGAGGTAGTGATAGTTGGCGACTCAATCATTAGAGGGACTGAAGCCAGGTTTGCTCCAAAGACACAGTCTTGCATAGTGTTCTGGGTGTACAGGTGGGAGACCTCACTGGAAGGGTGGATCCAGTTGTCATTGTCCATGTTGGAACAAATGTCATACATAAGGGTAGTCTGTCAGTTCTGAGCTCCAAATTCAGAGAGTGAGGTGAAAGGCTGAAGAGCAGAACTGACAAGGTAGTCTCTTCTGATGTTCTGCTTGTGCCATGTCCAGGTAAGACTGAGAAGATTGGAAGGCTTAAATCTTGGTCCAGAGTAGAAGGGTATTGGTTTATGCGGCATTAGGACTAATTTTGGAACAGATGGGACCTGTTCTGCCACAACAGGTTACATCTGAACCAAAGCGGGACCAGTGTATTGGGGAAGCGTATGTTAGTAAGTTAGTCAAGGATTGGGGGGTGGGGGGGTGGCGCGGGTTCAAGGAGTATAGGACAGGCCAGGTTTAGAACTATACATGGAGGAACAAACAATAGTGTTAAAAAAAATGCCTAGTAACGTAAATTATAATCCCATGTGTATAAATGTAAAAGGACTAATACATGAAAAATAGTTTGCCCTAATGCTAGAAGTATCAAAAATAAGACAAGTGAGTTAGAGTTGTATGTAGGAGAGCATAATTATGATATTATAGCAATAAGAGAAACCTGGCTAAATATCAAAGATGGGGATGAGTATACCATATAGGGATACACAGAACAGATAGACAGAACAGAAAATGAGGTGAGGACATGTGGCTTTAGTTGGAAAACATTTGGGAAAGTGGCCTTATTTTAGGTGTATGTTATAGACCTCCCAAAGTAGACAGTAATTTCAACACACATCTTTTACTAATATTAAAAAGGCAAGTTTACAGGGGGATATTATAGTCATGGGGGACTTTTTAACTATCCGAATATTAACTGGGATAACCTTCAAAATGGTGGAGCACAAGAGCAAGAGCTTTTAGAAATAATCAGTTTTTAATACAATATGTTAAAGCATTAACGTGGGGTGAGACTTGCCTGGATTTCCAGGATAAAAATGAGAGTGTAGAAGTGATTGAACCACTTGAATCAAGTGACCATAATATAATACAGTTCTCAGTGTTTTGTAAGAGTGAGGATGCAAAGACTAAAATTGTTAAGTTTAACTTTGGTAGGGAAAAGTTTGAGGAGATATGGAAGTCTAAGGAAGATAGACTGGGATAAGCTTTTAAGTGTGGAGACAGTTGAGGAACAATGGAACATGTTTAAAATGTTTTACATGTAATGCAGGAGAGGTACATATCTAAATTTGGAATTAAAAAGAAATTTATAAAACTCTAACCCAGCCACAGGGGATGCACAAACCATGGTGTTTCTTTGTGCCAGTCCCAAGCCCGTATAAATGGGGAGGGTTATGTCAGGAAGGGCATCCGGTGTAAAATTTTGCCAGATCAATATGTGTACAATGATACAGATTTCCATTTCATCAGTCGAGGCCCGGGTTTACAACGGCTGCCACCAGTACTATTAGCCAACAGGGTGCTGGCGGAAATTGGGCTACTGTTGGCTGAAGAAGAAGAAGAAGAAGAGGGAGACGTGTCTGGAGGCAGAAGGACAGGAGGAAGGTAAAGAGAGTGGAACTGAGGGTAGGAACTTTGAATGTTGGTAGTATGACTGGTAAGGGGAGAGAGTTAGCCGATATAATGGAGAGAAGAAAGGTTGATATATTGTGCGTGCAAAAGACTAAGTTGAAGGGGAGTAAGGTCAGGTGGATGGAAGGTGGATTCAAATTGTTCCATCATGGTGTGGATGTGAGGAGAAATGGGGTAGGGATTATTCTAAAGAAGCAGTATGTCAAGAGTGTTTTGGAGGTGAAAAGAGTGCCAGACAGAGTAAGAAGCTGGAAACTGAAGGTGTGATGATGAATGTTGTCAGTGCATATGCCCTGCAAGTTGGGTGCTAGATGGATGAGAAAGAAGATTTCTGGAGTGAGTTGGATGAAGTGATGGACAGTGTACCCAAGGGACAGAAAGTGGTGATTGGAGCCGATTTCAATGGAATGTTGGTGAAAGGAACAGAGAAGATGGGCAGGTGATGGGTAGGTATGGCATCAAGGAGAAGAATGAAGAAGGTCAAAGGATAGTGGATTCTGCAAAAAGGATGGGCATGGCTGTGGTGAATAGGTATTTTAAGAAGAGGGAGGAAGATAGGGTGATGCACAAGAGTGAAGGAAGATGCACACAGGTAGATTATATCCTCTGCAGAAGACTCAATCTGAAGGAAATAGACTGCAAAATGGTGACAGGGGAAAGTGTAGTTAGGCAGCATAGGATGGTGGTCTGTAGGATGAGGTTGGAGATCAAGAAGAAGAGGAGGAGAAGGAGGGCAGAGCAAAGGATCAAATGGTGGAAGATGAAAAAGGAAGACTGCAAGGTTGACTTTAGGGTGGAGGTAAAACAGGCACTGGGTGGCAGTGAAGAGCTGTAGTAAGTGTGACAGCAAGAAGGGTGCTTGGCGTGACATCTGGACTGAAGAAGGAGGAAAACGAAACCTGGTGGTGGAATGGGGAACAGGATGGTGTAGAAGAAGTGGGATAGTCAGAGAGATGCAGAAAGTAGACAAGAGTACAAGGAGATAAGGTGCAAAGTGAAGAGAGATGTGGTGAAGGGTTAAGAAAAGGCTAATGATGAGTTGTATGAGAGGTTGGACACTAAGGAGGGAGAAAAGGACCTGTACCGATGGGCTAGACAGAGGGACCGAGCTAGGAAAGATGTGCAGCAGGCTTGGGTGATAAATGATAAAGATTGGAAACGTGTGGACACAAGTGAGGAGGGTGTGTTGAACAGATGGAAAGAGTAGTTTGAGTGGCAGATGAATGAAGAGAATGAGAGAGAGAGAGGGTTAGATGATGTAGATATAGTAAATCAGGAAGTGCAATGGATTAGCAAGGAGGAAGTAAGGACAGCTATGAAAAGGATGAAAAATGGAAAAGCCGTTGGTCCAGATGATATACCTGTGGAAGCATGGAGATGTTTAGGAGAGATGGCAGTGGAGTTTTTAGCCAGATTGCTTAATGGAATCTTGGAAAGTGAGAGGATGCCTGAGGAGTGGAGAAGAAGTGTACTGGTACTGATTTATAAGAATAAGGGGGGTGTGCAGAGCTGTAGTAACTACAGGGGAATAAAATTGATGAGCCACAGCATGAAGTTATGGGAAGGAGTAGTGGAAGCTAGGGTAAGAAAGGAGGTGATGAACAGTGAGCAGCAGTATGGTTACATGCCAGGAAAGAGCACCACAGATGCAATGTTTGCTCAGAGGGTGTTGATGGAGAAGTATAGAGAAGCCCAGAAGGAGTTGCATTGCATCTTTGTGGACCTGGAGAAAGCATATGACATGGTGCCTCGAGAGGAGTTGTGGTATTGTATGAGGAAGTCGGGAGTGGCAGAGAAGTATGTAAGAATTGTACAGGATATTTCAATTTCAATTTCAATTCTTTAGTGAAAACTTCAGTAGGAGTGACGGATGAATGCATGGAGGTGGCAATACGTGGAGGTGGGAATACATCAGGGATCGGCTCTGAGCCATTTCTTATTTACAATGGTAATGGACAGGTTGAGAGACGAGACTAGACAGGAATCCCTGTGGACTATGATGTTTGCTGGTAACATTGTGATCAGTAGTGAGAGTAGGAAGCAGGTTGAGTAGACCCTGGAGAGTTGGACGTTTGCTCTAGAGAGGACAGGAATGAAGGTCAGTAAGAACAAGACAGAATACATGAATACATGTGTGTGAATGAGAGGGAGGTCAGAGTAATGGTGAAGATGCAGGGAGTAGAGTTGGCAAAGATGGATGAGTTTAAATACTTGGGATGAACAATTCAAAGTAACAGGGATTGTGGAAGAGAGGTAAAAAAGTGAGTGCAGGCAGGGTGGAATGGGTGGAGAAAAGTGTCAGGAGTGATTTGTGACAGATGGATATCAGCAACAGGGAAAGGGAAGATCTACAGGACAGTAGTGAGACTTGCTATGTTATATGGGTTAGAGATGATGGCACTGACCAGAAAGCAGGAGACAGAGCTGGAGGTGGAAGAGTTGAAGATGTTAAGATTTGTACTAGTGTGATGAGGATGGACAGGATTAGAAATGAGTACATTAGATGGTCAGCTCAAGTTGGACGGTTAGGAGACAAAGTCAGAGAGGTGAGATTGTGTTGGTTTGGACATGTGCAGAGCAGAGATACCAAGTATATTGGGAAAAGGATGTTAAGGATAGAGCTGCCAGGCAAGAGGAAAAGAGGTGAAAGAGGACATGCAGGTGGTGGGTGTAACAGAGCAAGATGTAGAACACAGGACGATATGAAAGATGATCCGCTGTGGCAACCTCTAACAGGAGCAGCTGAAAGAAGAAGAAGAAGAAGAAGAAGGAAATTTAAAAAACTCTGCACTCTTTTAATTAAGAGTTAAAAAAAGAAGCTGCAAAGACAAAAACAGCTGTATAAGGCGGATAAGACTAATAAATCCACGAGTGAATTGTGGGGCATATGAGAACATGAGGGCAACCATTAGGAAGGATATTAGGGAGGCTAAAAGACAGGTGGAGAGGAATGTAGCAGATAAGGCGAAAAAGATGACCCGAAGAGATTCTTTCAGGATTTTAGTAGTAAAAGAACAGTCAAAGAGTAGGTGAAGTGCATCAGGAATAGTGAAGGAGGATTAAAAGATACCGATAGTGAAATAGCATTGCTCTAAACTTGCATTTTTCTGTGGTCATCACAAGTAAGGAAGTGGATAACCTCCTAGCGGTAAATGGGACTACTAAGGAGACTCTGAGTGATTTAGAAATTGTAGAATGAGAAGAACTGCCTAGATTAAACAGGCTGAAATCTAACAAATCACCAGTACCAGACAATATATACCCTCAAGTTCTCAAGGAGGCTACCAAGTACATATATAATCCCTTAACACATATTTTTGGGTGTCACTATGCACTGGGTAAATTCCGAAGGACTGGAAAATGGCAAAGATTATCGTGTTACATAAAAAGGGTGATTGGGCAGATCACAGCAACTATAGGTTAGTAAGCTTAACGTCCATTACAGGAAAATTAATGGAAGGGATTATTAAGGATAAGATTGAGCAGCATAAGGTAAGTACAGGCGTTTTACTGAATAGTCAGCATGGTTTCAGCAGAGGGAGGTCATGTTTTACTAACATGCTGGAATTCCATGAGAAAGCAACAAAAGAATATAATCAAAGTGGGGCATATGATATTATTTATCTTGATTTTCAGAAAGCATATGATAAGGTGCCACATGACAGGTTGGGTGTCAAACTAAAAGAAGTGGGAGTTCAGGGTGATGTTTGTAGATTGGTGCAGAATTGGCTTAGACACAGGAAGCAGAGGGTTAGGTTGCGAGGAACCTTATTGGTATTGTCTGATGTTAAGAGTGGTGTTCCACAGGGGTCAGTGCTAGAACCCCTGTTATTTTTTAATATATACAAATGTCTTAAGATAAAAACAGTCATGGTCACATTATTTTTTATAAAGGTGTATTGTCATTGGTATAAAGGATCCACAGTAGCATTTCTTAACACATTAATCTGCATAATTTGTTGGTTGAAATTTCTCAATAGTAATGTTTTATGAGAGAGAATGTGCAGCACATTTCATAATAGCCATGAGTTTTATCTACATTATCTCCTCCTCTATTACCTCCAATGGGTTGACACTACATCCTATAACTGAGCTTGCCTTTTTAATCAGCTTGTTCATTTGGTGGGCCTCTCTTGAAGTGATAGTACCTACATATCCACCCTCTGAATGGTGATTAGGCATAGAGGCTCTTTGGTGCTGCAAAAGTTGCTGTTTCTTAGTTTTGATGTTAAGTTGCAGATAATTGTCTTGGCCTTGAGAAATATTTTTATATATTTAATACATTTTTTTACTGCTTTATATACAGTATTAACCTTATTCATTCACTTTCCAAACCTGTTTATTTGAAGGGTTATAGGGGCCTTAGCCCATTTAGACAGAGATCCGACAGGCAACAATCTATTAACAGGTACAGTTATTCACGCCGGTCCAGCTTGAATTTCTGTTAATCTGCACATCTTTTAAAATCAGAATAATTAGGGGAAACCAACACAGACAAGTGGAGAATATACAAGCTTTACACTGCAAGACCCAGGAGATGTGAGGCAGTATGGCTGAAAACAGTGTTACCATGCAGATCCCAATATAATGAATTTCTAGTTATTTTAAAACTTACAATATCTTAAATTTTTTATTTTGCTTATGGATCTTTAAATATTATTATAAAAACATAATTAGTAATAGTTTAAGTAGTATATGGAGGTTTAGAACTAATACATTCCAAAGAATGGCATAAAGGGTGTTAATTTAAAAAATGTTGTTAAATGCCCCATCTACCCATTTACTTTAATGTTCATCATTATCTCAGATTAATCCATACCATCAACATGCAAACATCACACTGTATTAATATAAAACTTAGCATGTAAAATGCATATACATATTGTCTATATTTCAGCTTTCTAGGTAACTACTGTTGCTTCACATTTGTGTCCTTTCTATATATACCCTCCTCACCAAACAATCCTCTTCTGATCTACTCTTTGTTCAAGACTGCATCTATTACTGAACTATATTATTATTACTTTAAACACTGTAGATTGCTAAGTGTTTTCAGTTGACCATACACAAAAGAGTATTTGGTGAAGAAAGGGAAACATTGTTATTAAATAACTTGAATGTGTCAAATGCTCCTAACTGCATGCGGCTTGCTGCTTAATTTAAAAATAGAACTTCATCATCACATCAAACACAGCTGGCTGCTTCACAAAGTGAAAGAAAGGTGTGGGAATATTCAGAATTTTTTCTGCTAAAGAAAGCTACCAGCAGCAATCCCCTAATAAAAAACTGTTGTCATATTTTAAATAACAACGACTCCTGGTGGAATAATGAAACAACTTTTAAAGGTCTCTACTAACCCTGATCTAAGCTAATCAGGGCTCACCTCTTAAGGTATAACCGATTCAAAAGAATGATTCTAAGATTGATGGTTTCGAAGCTTCAATATTCATGGGAATAAAGACGACGTGGATTCTGGCTGACTGGCATAGAGGCTTGGCACCAGCAACGTCAGGTTAAAAGAATACAGGGAAAGCGCACGAACTGGCCGTGTTTTATCCCGTCCTTCGCGTTAACTGCCCACCTAATGAAACAATCGTGTTAAAAGCCCAGTCCCGAGTGGATAATAAAGTGATTGTGTTCTTGATTTCCATTTTTATACTCTCTTTGTGGGTTCTAGCTTAATATAATTTGTAAGCTGTGTATTTCAGATTGATGCCCGGAAACACGGGTACTGAATAAAAAGGCTGGACCTTGAAAAAACGCAGGCAGGTAGCTAAGCTGATGATGGCGTGAAGGGGAAGGGGGGTACTGAATGGAGGGAGCGAGAGCGACACAGAGAGAGAGAGAGAGAGAGAGAGAGTGAATGTGAGTGTGATAGTAACAGCAAAAAATAAATAAATAAATAAAAAGCGCAAGAGCGCTGTCTGCACAAGTAAACGAGTGTGTCAGATCCGGACCCGAGAGGCAAAGGGACAAACTTGCACTACTATGTACGCAAAAAAGTGGAGGCTGCAATTCATTCTGGAAGGAAGCGAGAGCAGCGCAGTCTTAAGTCGAAGGCGTTATTAAGAAAAGAAGACGCGCTTGGCACTGCACGATAGCTCGATTTTTGCACTGCCTTGTCCCTTTTGGATAGTTTAGTGATATCTCCAACCCATTCGTCATTGTTGCATTTACCTGGCGTGTCGCGACTTTTTTTTTTGGCTCCACGGCAGCCGCAGAGCCAGCACCACTAATACAAGTGGCAGCCAAATTAAGCTGCCTGCATCACATCAAGTGACAATAGGGTTATTGCTATTGTTTCGTACATTTTTTCCTGAGAGTGTGCAGTAGCCAAATTAAGACGAACACTGTGTTCGCAAAGAAGAGTGGATTTCTACTGTTTCTTGCAAAAACAATGAAAATGGATTAGCGCTTTCAGTTTTTCGACCTCATGCACATTATGGACAGCATTAATGCGGATATCTCCAAGCTGCGTAGCTACGATTCGTGCAAGTGAGAGGTGTCGGTGTCCGAGAGACGGCGTGAGCAGGTGCTTCCATGTGGAGGAAGGAAAGTCGGCGTCCGCTCCGCCGCGCCTGGCTGTCGCCGTTCAGTGCTACCGGCTGCTGAGAAACCGAGGCGCTACCTATGGGAGACGCTGGACCGTATGGCGTGCTATTACCTTGTCATCAGCTCCACGCACCTTAGCAACGGCCACTTCCGAAGCATTAAGGGAGTTTTCAGGGGGCCGCTCTGCAAGACGGACGGGGGGGATTCGCCGGTAATGTACAACCGCTTCAGTTCTCACTTCCGTTCCCATTTGCTTCAACTGTAGGCATTAGATAGCTTGGTCAAGTAGGGAACCCCCAAAATCGTGTGGTATTAAAGTTGCACTACCACTGTCAAGTTTTTACTGATACGAGTACAATCCTTCTAATTGGAATGTATTCAAACAAGTTAAGCTATAAGTTTATCACAGCCTGATTGATTTTTATTATTTTTATTTTTAGCAGAAGATTTTCATTGTATAGGTGAGGTTGGTTTGTTGCACGTGGCCCAGAACCAACCCACATTTAAAAATAACCGCTATTCGCCTTTATTTGCTTGACAAAACGTGTCACCCTTTTGCATACCTCGACCAGTATAAGTTTCATTCAGTACGGGAATGAGTTTACAGTTGTGCAAGTTACATGAGGAGATTTTTAAAGGGAGTTCATGTCATATGAAATTTAAATACGTTATTACAGAAAATAGTAACTTTGCATTGATGGATTGCCTTTTTAGTTCTCTTAGTAGGAGAATGATTACACAACGTCTTATTTAGCGATTCAGTCTAATAGATCTTTTCCTTTATTGTGGTGTGGGCGAATCGCTCTTTTGATAAGCTTTCTTTTTCTTATTTTCTGTATAACTCTTGACAGGTTGATTCATTTATAGCTATAGGCAAATGTCTTGTAGACTTGTGGAACAATATACCGCTGTATAGTGCTGAGAAAGGGCTCATTCTGCTGTACTTCGTGAATACAATTTAATGCAACAAAGATTCTTGTTACATTTTTCTGACTTTTTAAGTGGAACATTCAGTAAATTCAGTTTACAACTTGGCTCATAGTTTTACACAGCTCTGAACAGTAAAATGCTCTTGTTGGATGGTTGTTCATAAGAGGAGTTACTGGTAATGCAAGTCATTGGCTTTAATACTGAGGCAGTGCATTTCAAATTGTAAGCCTGCCCTGTTGCATTGTATTTATGTTGTTTTGTACAGCTTAAAGAATTTTCTTTAATAAATGCTGCCAATTTTTGTATAGTTTTGGCGAAGTTATTTGTACGTTTATATCTATAGTGCTTTTTCACTTTACTGTCATTTGGTGTTTTTTGCATATACCATATTCGACTCACGAAAACTAGGAGTGTTACAAATAAGGCTTACAAATTCAATCCTACTTTGCTATATAGTTCTAGTTCTGTCTAACACAGATTCGTTTTAGGAAGCATAAAAAAAGGTTCAGAATAACATTAAGCAATGCGGCTTTGCATTTAAAAAGAGTTCCAATATTAATCCATCCATTATCCAACCTGCTATAGCCTAAGTACAGGGTCACGGGGGTCTACTGGAGCCAATCCCAGCCAATAAACAATTTTTCATCTGGCTTCAACAATAACAAGGCTCAGTCCTATTTATTATTTACCAAGCAAAGTTGCATAATTCTATATTCAGAATGCACTCTATTCATAGGCATGAAATGCAGTAAGAATTTTCATGCGCTTCTGCAACTACCAACATTGTTGATTTCGTTAAGCACCTTCAGAAAATTTCATGCCTCAAACTTACTTCAGTTGACTGATTCTATGTTCATTATTCTTGAAATTTTAAGAAGCAACTGTACTCACTCAGACCTGAAGTGAACATATGATGTAGTGCTGGGGGCAGGAGAGCTAATCTTTCTGAAAAGTAATGAAGAGTCTGTAGGACAACTCATAATTAAATAATCACTGAGAAGTTAGCTAATTAGTTATTTTATTATTTGTCTTAATTATGTGATAATTTTTTTTTCTAAACAATTCAGTGGAAAATGTCTTAAAGTGATTGTAACCATTATACAGAAGCTTTTATATCTATTCTGTTTCTGTGTATTTATTATATATGCTATTTTATACAATTATGAAGGTCAACACACTAGAATACAGTGCATGCTTTTCAATTTAATAATTTTTTTATGTTGTATTTAGTAAAAATTATGTTTTCTAAATGTTGTAACATCTTGTTTTTTACAGTGCACATTTATCTTTTGTTTTCAGTTATTAATATATAACGTGGAGTCAATCACTGGGTCAGCAGGTTTCAGCTTCTTAGTGTACCTTTAATTTACAGTGACACCATTAAGTAAAATGACATATAAAATAACTCTTAAAATGTGGTCAGAATAAGCAGTAAATATTTAGTACTTCCTTTTGAAAGTATTGCATGTCTTTATATCTTTCACATGGTTTCAAAGTATTGTATAGTATGGAGTCTATACTCAGAAGTGCTGTTTAATAGTTTCACTGAATTGTAATTTAAAAGAAAAAAAATGATATGATTTTAACTGTCACAGCCAGCAGAGGGCTCTTGTCACCTGTGAGTTGCAATTGTAGCTGAGAACCTTGAAATAACTTGACCAAGTGTGTCATTCTTGTACATTTATTGTTTCTGTCAATTGATAAAAACACAAATTAATTTTTGTTAAATTAATATTATTTACTTTAAATGCTGTATATCTTGAGATCCTCCCTACAGAAACAATACTTTTTTACTGTTACAAATACACTGAATATATTCAGTAGCATTTCTTTGATGTCCTTGTATTACTTACCTTGTTTGTGCTTTCAAATGAAAATATGATTCAGACAGATAAGTATTTTAACATGTTTAATCTTCTTAGCAAGTCCCAAGACATTTATACTGTGCTGTTGCCTGATAAGAAAATTCACAATGTCTGTTTGAAGCTGTTCAAAGTCTGGATACATTTTATTGATTTGCTGGCAGTCTGTGGTCTGGACATTTTTCGTTTTATTTATACTACCGTTATCTGCTATCAATTATAATATCACATTAATCACTGAATTGAGCCCGTATATCTAAAATAAAGCATAATATGCATACCTTTTGATGGTGGTGTATGGTTTATATTACTTTCATCACCTGAACATTCTAATGCAAGCAGAATTCCATCACATCAGATATGACATCTGATAAAGAGCCATGATAATAATGTACAATATTTGAAATAATACACCCTTTTTAATTTCAAGTAATTTGGTGTAGTATAATAGTGCAATTATAGTATAAACTGATAAATACTACAGGTTTATCTATTATCTGATCTTTTTTTAAACATGCTGTAAATACTTAGCACTGCTTTACTGATGTTACTGTCTGTCATTCTATTAGTCCTGTGCACTGCTCTTCTTGGTCTTTAACATATTTTGGTCCTCAGTCTAAATGTCTTACTTCTTAAATGTCATATTATGAGAGAGGTTAGGAGCACGCGCTGATACAACGCATTGCCTCACACACCACATGACAAATCAACTCAGGATCCCAGATTAGGACCAGCCATGCAATGTGTGACACCTCAGCACCACACTAGTTCAGATGGAATGGAACAGTGTGAGGTTTTTTTATGGTGGCTGGAGTGCCAATTCTGCCACCAACCCCCAGGGCTGGATGCAGATTAACATTATACCCAGGACAGAGCAATTGTAGGTTTAGGGCCTTGCTTAAGGGCTCAATGTAGTGGAGTCACTTCTGGTGTATACAGGATTTGAACCGGCAACCTGGGTGGAGTGGTGGCTCTGAAGGATAGGGTTCTGCACTGGCTGTCATATTAAGAACACATCAAAATACTAAGAAAGTGTTTAGAAATATTGACGGTGTGTATAATTAGAATGTGTTTTTTGTATTGGCTATTTAAGTTCAGTAATAGTTGTCTGTAATGTTGCATTAAATCAAAACGACCTGGCAGAAGAGTGAAAATTCTTGGCTACTGTGATTTGATAAAGTTTCACAATTGTATCATATATTGTAATTGTGGTCATTGTTAATTTTTTTTACCCAAATTTATATTAACTAAGAATTTCATGTTGGGTTAATTATTGATTCTACATAATTCCCATATAAGTGTAATTGTAGGGGCATGCATGAGGCAGCTCTGTGGTGGACTGGCAGCCTGTCGTGTCTTCTGTCTGATGCTGCGGGGACAGACTATGACTCCAGTAACACTCAGCTGGATTAAACAGGTTAGAAAATATTAAGCTATGTTATGTTAAATATTTATTCATCTTTAATTGCACGTGCAAATGATTTCAACATCAAAAACAAATCCACATCTTTTTCAAAAATCTTAGTGAGATGATGGAAGAGTAAACTGTAAAATAACAACCAAAAAAAAACTTTAGAAATAAGCATCAATGGTGAAAATTAAGTGTCAGTGCATAACTAACCCCATTTAAATGGTGTAATACTTTCCTTTGATAGAATTACCAACCATTAAATTAGCAGAGCAATTCCAACATATCTATCTAATATTTATTAGCTGCAAGGCATTGCATGCTAAGACTAAAAAGGATATTTAAAATGATACAAATGATTTTTTAAAATGATAATGTGAACTGCGCTGTATGCCTGCAGCTGAATGCATCTATTAGTATCAACATTTGTTATTGGAATTTTATTTCTTGTTAATTTCTCTTGTAACTTGGAGTAGATTTTAATGTTCATATATTCCACATTACCTAATATATACCACTTTAAAAGGATTTTAGCATAATAAATTATTTGAAATAATTAACTAGAACACTTCTGTCTCTGCCAATCAATAAAGGAATTCTGCCTCATATTATGTGTATTTATTTGAAGCATAATATCTTGACATTGGTTATAAAAGTTGTCATTTTGACTTTTTAGAGATTTAGAAATACACTGGAAAAAATTGCATTCTCTATAAATATATATTCTCTAAGCTTTTAGATTTGTTTATCTTGTGAAATACTATGACTGCAACAACAATTAGATGAATGTATGGATTTTTAGTTCTGTTTCACAATAACATTTCATTTTGTGTTTTCTAAGCTGTCACTTTGACATTTTCATATATAATTTATTAATCTTTAGGTATCTTCTTCTTATATTTTAATTTAATAATTTGTCTTGGGGAGACTTTCTTGTTAATGTTCTGTTGATTGCCACTATGTGGTGCTTTTACTTGTGTACAGGATGACTGGGCAGCCTTCTCTATTGAGCCTAGACAATACCTCCATGTTAATAGGGGGTTTTCTTTAGAGACACCAGTCTCATGCCATACTCCAAAAACATGTTGTTGGCTTGTCTAAATTGTCATCAGTGTGACCTGGTGACACTGCTATGCAATCAATTTTAAATTGTTCTACGTTGCGATTTATGTCCTGGACATATGCAGGCCCTAAAGGTCTTCTCTGTCTTGTACATTTTCTTCATTACTACTATTATCTATCCTGTATTTCATGTTAGGTTTTGTTGCAATTTTGTTCATTAAGAGTATGATTGCTGTGTATTTGTATTCAGGTGTGAATACAAACAGAAACAGATTGACTTCTCACCCAGGGCTTATTTCTTGTTTCCAGCCTTGTTCTGTTGGGTAATATTCCATCTGTCTTTAACCCTTCACTGATCTTGCTGTAAACACTGCACATCATAAAGTCACGCTTACGCCATAAGCCATTGTCAGAAAACTTGAATTGACCTTAGATGTCTGTTTTGCTATTTAAGTCAGCACGGTTCCTAATTAATATAGTTTTATTGGTTCTTTCTTCACAGCATCTACATTCTTAGTTTTAACACTACAGTATGTGTGTCATTCACTTTCTTGTTCCATCTAGTTTGGATTACTAAATCTCTCAGCTGGCAGAGCTTCCCAACAACTGTGATCTGATTTCTCCAACTTACGTGACTGGTGGGTTCTGTCACTTACTGTACTCTCAATATAGTTTTGTGTTGCTTTCTATTGATGTTAAGAACCAGCTTAAAACTCTTGTTCTGTGTGTCTTCTTTTTAGTACTCCAGTTGCTGGCCCCTATAAACGTTTCTGTTTTGTTTGAATTGAAGAATAAGTGTTAAACACACTACATCATTGGACAAATCTACCACATATTATATGTTGCTTCTGTCTTCTCCCATAGCTGAGAAGTAAGATTTCTGTGATTATCCAAAATGTTTGCAGCCTATTGATGTGAATGTGAAACTATAGCATAGATTCACCAGCCTCCCATATTTTTCCAACCTAAACATAACAAATACATAAAAGTGCATGACAGAAAACCCAACTAGATATACAATAATGCCATTTGTGTTTGCTTTAAATGCTCAGAATTATTGTAGATATGCCTTCATTAGTTGTCCATAACAGTCTCTGTTGCTACATAGCAGAAACTTTATGATTAAAAATTGAGAGAAAAGTAAGTCATGTTTTGATACACTTACAGTTTCCTGTCATAGTTATGTGGTTCATATTAGCATATAGAGCATCATTCATCATCCGTTGTGATTAGGATGAATTATGCTTCAGGTAGTAGATATTGTAAATTATTTTTACATATTACCAAATAAACTTCTTCGATAGCATATTCTTTGGATTTACTATTGAGTAGGATTTTTCATTATAACTTGCTAAAGTGCATGGTTATAAACACTTTAAAAATAGTACTAATAGGCACTACTGAGACAATAACAATTTTTAAAAGAAACAAATTGTACTATGTAAAATGTTCTGCTATTCATATGATATGAAATAGAGCTAATAAGGATTCCTCTTCAACAACATAAAATGAAGGTTTCCTTCCCTTCGGGAAGTCTTATTAAACACGGGGTCCTCGGGTTACGACACAGTTTCGTTCCTACAACAGTGATGTAACCCGAATTTTGGTGTAAGTCGAAACACACCCTAGCCTAACCAAGTCACTTACCTATCCTAACACATCTGCAAAATCATAATCTACATAAAAATACAACTAAGCCACAGATAAAGGAAAAGGACATAATATACTGTACTGTAGTAACAAAAAAAAGACAAAAAATGAGTGTAAAAAATTCTTTATCTATTCCTACTGATCTCTTTACAATGTCTAATTTCACTTCCATCGTGATGGCTTTCCTCTTCTTCGATGCACTACCATCTGAAGGTTCTGACTTTTGTTTAGGAGCCATGATAAGGGCCAAAAAGTTGCCAAACAAAGCAACACAAATGGAACACTTCCTCCGCCTGCAACCAAACTAGTTCGCCAACTCTCTCACTCATACGCCGCGTTACTGCGTATTCTTCCGCTGCACGCAACCAAACTAGTTTGCCCACATAGTCCGTAAGTACGGTGCTAACGTCTCAATTTTTTTAAGTTTTTATGGGAGTGAGTGTTGTAAACTTGAAACGTCATATGTCGAGACATTGTAACCCGAGGACCCCCTGTACTTGATTTAAAGAGATGCATATAGAGGCACCTTAATGAGTGCTCTTATAAGTTTTCAATTGGAAAATTCATTTTTTCATTGGACCATTTCAGATTCATGAAAAACAAATAGTTGCTGGGCCAAAGATAACGATTTTTAAATAAAGTGTTCAAGGCATTAATCTTTTTACTATAGTCCAAAGTCTTTATGTTTTTATGAATAGACACTAAGCGGAAGTAAAAAAGCTGTAATCCTCAAAAACTGTCTTTAAATGACATATGAGTTTGCACATTTTTTATTAATTGATTTCAGTTATCATTCATGTAAAGGAGTGCCCACAGAAACAAACCACTAAGTTAGAAATAAAATATTCCTTTCAATATCCATCAATAGAAATATAGAAACATCATGATTAATAAGTAAGAAAAAACGTTCTTAACTAGATTTATATATTACTGTATATTTAAAGACACTAATTTTAAAAACCTAATCCTGAGTGAATCCAACAAAATTGATATTTCCCAGAAAATGGAGAGTTTAGCAACATGTAAAACTTAAGTGTAAATCGGAACAGTAATATCCTTTGTGATGGATGGCCGTACGCCAATGCCGCCAGGTGGAGCCCTTCCTGCAGCATGGAGGTGCCCGAATGCCAGCAGGGAATTATGGACGTTGGAGTTTTCCTTTACAGCCCTGCTGGATACCATGGGGGCCACTAGAAGGCGCTGCAGGGAGGAGCAGTGACTATTTTCCCTACTCCTTGGAAGTACACATGGACAAGGGGAATGACGTGCTTCTGGGGTAAAGAAAAAGGATTTTTATGTGACCCGGAAGTGTTCCTAGTCACGTGGACAGAGAGGGCAAAACACTTCCGGGACAAGGACTATAAAAGACTTAGAGAAACACCAGAGCGTTGAGCTGAGCTGGGTGGAAGGATGGCAAAGCATCTGGGAGTTGGAGGATTGGTTTATTGTATTTAGAATTGTGATTTGTATGAGTATAGTGGAGGAGAGGGTGCTTTGTGCACTGTGGCAATCGAATAAAGTCAACATTTGGACTTTTACCTGGTGTCTGGAGTCTTGGACAGGGGTTCAAGGGAGCAATAGCACCCCCTATCTATCACACCTTAAATAAGTGATAAATCACAAAGCAAGAATATTTCTTTTATTCACTACAGAAAACCTTGAGTAAGGTGGGCCCAAAAACAGAGAGGAGAACTCAGTGCCTCAATAGTCAGACTGAGGCTTGAGGAGCCCTATTGGCAGGATTAGAAGGTCCTACCACTGTGGACTTAACATCTAAAGGGATATAGAGAGAACAAATGAACTGTATACAGTAATAGCACTCTTTAAAAAAAGTATCAACCTGATGTGTCTGGAATTGCAATTGTTTGTGTAAATCTTTCTAACTCTTAACATTACTGTCTTTTACCTATTGTGCTTCACTGTTTATTCAAGCAAAGCTCATCTCTTCAAAATTGAACTCTGTACAGTGCAACCAAGAAGGTTCTTTAAATTATAATAACTTCCATTTCTTCTAGTGTGAGGAATTGCTGTTTTATTTTTAGTTATATATTCAGAAAGGCCATTCACTAAACAGAAACTCAATGTGACCAAATTATTTATGGTGGTTTAGTTTATTGTGGAGGTGATTATATTTCTTTGAATGTAAATGTAAACCCCAAAAAAGAACAGAAATAATACATGTTTTTTTTGATACACTTTTTTTACTTTGGTCTTCATATTACCTGAATGCTGGTAATGATACCATGCAAAGAAGCCTCATTATGTCCATGTCAATAGCAGTGATCTACCTGTAATAATATTCACTTCACATTGGAAAGGATTTTCTAATAAAGGTGAGAAAAAAACTGCTGTAATCAGAGTTTCAAGCTCATTGTGCAACTTCCACAAACATAATGCACACATACACTAGCATTCAGTACTGTGCTAGTTTTTTTTAAATGAGCTGTTTGGCTCTTAAAGTACTGATTTACACTGTATTATTCTTTATAAAATAATGAATAGAGAAGGCTGGAGGTCGTCAACAGTAATTTTGAATAATTCAATTATAACATTAAATGTGATTTTTCATTTTTCATAGTATATAAGAACCTTTTATATCCTGCATAATTTTAAGATGACACACTATTTAGTCTTTACAAGTAATTCTAAAACATGATAGTTTTCAGAGTGTCATGAGTAGTGAAGACAGATCTAGAAAAGAGTTCCATGGGAAGAAGAAGGCATCATTCTATTAAGGCCAAGGCAATATAATTAATAACTTCCAGTATTTCAGTGTTAATACTAATAATATTTCCCTTTACAATGGAAACAAAACCTTGGAAAAAACATTAATACTCACTAACTTGTAGCCATTTTGTTTTCATGTAGTTCATTCTATGCTTTTTAAAAAATTACCTGTTTGCCTTAACAAAACAGGTTTATATAGTTGGCATAATGCCATTGTTATAAACAAAGCTTTGCATTCATTTAATTAGAACTCATAATGCTAGCAATCAACTTGTTCTTCATCAAAGTACCAAGAGAATAACAAGGCAGACAATTGCTGATGCCACATTGGCTGAAGTCAAATAAGATTTCTTTTAGAAAAACTAGATATTTGCTGTTTAAATCCATTAAGGGAAATTTGCCAGTTCAATCATAATTGTGAAAATTTATGATAAAAGTGCATTAATTTCAAATTTATTTCCTAATTGAGATATAGTATTTATCCTCATAAAGCAATAATGACATATATTTTGTAGCATACTTAAAAAAATACAATGCAAGGAGGAAGAAAATATGTTGCTTAATTTATTGGTTATTTGTTGATTAACAGTTCCTGCTCCAATTAGTGGGATAAATCATCATTCAGTAATTGCATTTGTAGATTTTTTGTATTTTTTACAGGTTATCCAGTTTTTCTACCATATCCCACACACATAGACGTTAGGATGGTTTTTGACAGTAAATTTACTGTATCATTTTTGAGAGAATGAAGATATATGTAATGAATGCATTGTAAGTGTTATGTGGTCCATCCTGGATTGGTTCTTTTGCTAGTACTGAAAATATATACATTAGATGGTTGTCATTTATTTTATGTTGTTTTCTAGATGTAGTTGAAATACTGTCTAGAGCCATTGGAAACATCCTGATGTTTAAGACAATGAAGTGGTTATAAGTTTCATGAGAATCAAATTTGCAGACACACAGATCACAGATGATACAACAGCAGTTTTCAGCAATTAAGTATATTGGGATTGGCTCCAGCAGACCCCCGTGACATTGTGTTCGGATTCAGCGGGTTGGAAAATGGATGAATGTAGTATCCCTGCTATTTGTGCATCTCTACACTTATGTACCTTAATTAACACATTATATGTCATATATCAGGAGATATCTGGGATAAACTATGGCTTGCATCAACACTGAATTGGATAATCCAGTTAGAAAATAATAGAAGGTTAAATGGACATCTGTTGCTATGTTCATGACAACTGAAGAATGAATGTAATACCTTTGTTTCTTTAGTGGGACTATGTGTGCCACTTTATTAAAAAGTTGATTATTTTAAGTTACTCAAACACATGACACTATAAAATAAAAACAAAATGCAGCTGATTGGTCACATCATTCTGCTCTCGATTCATGAACCAATCATATAGTTTTATTTCTCACCTAATTTCATAATTCAAAAAAGAGGAAAAAAAGCCCTTTTTTTAAATTGGATCTCTTAATAATAATTCTTTTTGGATTCATTGGTTTTTTTACAGGGGCGGCACGGTGGCACAGTGGTAGTGCTACTGTAAGGAGACCTGGGTTCGCTTCCCAGGTCCTCCCTGCGTGGAGTTTGCATGTTCTCCCCGTGTCTGCATGGGTTTCCTCCGGGCGCTTCAGTTTCCTCCCACAGTCCAAAGACATGCAGGTTAGGTGGATTGGCAATTCTAAATTGGCCCTAGTGTGTGCTTGGTGTGTATGTGTGTGCCCTGCAGTGGGTTGGCACCCTGCCCAGGATTGGTTCCTGCCGTGTTGGCTGTGATTGGCTCCAGCAGACCCCCGTGACCCTGTGTTCGGATTTAGCGGATTGGAAAATGGATGGATTGATGGTTTTTTTACAGCTTTATTGGGGGTTTTGAGAGCCACAAATTAGGAATGTGCAGTTAGTTTTTGTAACTAAGACTTTACTATGTTTTGTTATTTTTATTTTCACTGTTACTGTCACTGTATTGTGTGAGTATTGCCAGCTCCCTTTTGTTCTCTAGTTGCTATGGCTGCCCTTGCATGTTTAGAGGCGTGTCTTTGGAGGTTGTAAATTTTATACAATTACTCACTGGGGAGAGAAGTAGCTTGGAAAGTTCATTTTCCAATCTGAGGTGACAGATTCCCAATAATACCTTTTATGTAGTGCTTTCTTGAAATACTTTTGATTTCTCCTTTTTTTTTTTTCCTGTCCATCTTTTTTGATATGAAAGCATAGTACAATTTTCAAACTTTATTAATTTGACCATGATGAGGACTGTAATCCTGCATCCAAACTAAAAAAGTTTTTTTCATTTTTAATTATCATCACTGACATCGATTAGTTGTTTCATCCATACTATATTGCCTTAGAACCTAACAGTTACAACATTAATGTAGTTTTGGGCAGGTTACAAGTTGCTTGCTTGGTAAAGAATCAACTGAGTTTCAGATGAGTTTTAAAGTGGGAAAAGGTATAATTCTCACACCTGAAGAAAGGGCTTTACAGGGTGGTAGTTCCTGCAAAGAGCCATGATAATTTGGAATGAAGTAGTGAAGACAGATTCTTAAAGTATGTTAGGGGAATAAGGGGGAAAGAGGAGTGGCCTAATGAGTTTTTAGTGCCCCTTAACCCATTGGATGGTAAGTAGTTACTTTGTCTCTGCTACTCACAAACTAGTGCACAAAAAAGTGGACAAGGGGATGCTTTAGGCTACTAGAAAATGTGTAGTATACATGCCTGTTCTGTTAGATGTTGCAAAATTTCAAATGAACACTGTTATAGGTGGTCCATGGCATTGGGATAACGAAGGAGGGAGGTGGCCGGACAGAAGTAAATGAAAGCAGGGCTGCAGGAGCCTGAGGCAGAGGAAGGGATGCTCCTATTAAGTGATTGCTGGACAGTGGGAATGGCCTGACATATAGTGTCTCCTGCATATGCCAAGGGACAGGTGGTGGGAGATGTGTGTGGCTTGGCATGGTGTCCATGGTTGCTGAGGGACTGGCAATAGGTACCAGAGCCTGGATATAATGGTTAACTGCGCCTGTACGTGGGCGCCAGGTTTTAAGGACAGCATTTGTACTCATGAGATTTAAAGAACTGTCTTTCGGATTTTTACCTCATTTTAATTGGATTATTTATTTATTGATATTTGTTGCAGAAGATTTCATTGCACTGTTTTGGACACTTTGATTTGGAATGTTTTTAAATAAAAGTAGTTGTTACTTTTTGCACCAGCCCCTTGCTGCTGTAACTGTGTCCTCTCTTTTGCCTGGGTCATCCTTGGTTACGTTATTGATGGTGGCAGGCTCCCAAAGGCAACAGGGAGTGAGGAGCTTACCTGCACTATCACAAACACTACTTTGTGTGTTTGACATTGCAGTGTTCTTTCACAAAATTTACGATATATTTTATAGGCATATGGTCTGTATAAAGGTACATTTTATTAAATCAGCACTGGACTTACAGGTATACATAAAGAAAATAAAAAAAAATCTCTTCCCTACCCCATCTTAGCCAGTCCTGCTACTCTGACATAGCCATTGTTTTTGTTACATTCATAGCGCCATTTCAGATACACTAATTTGACTTGTACTCTCCCTGATACCTACAGTTACACCAGTTAGGGCTATCTCTTGAAGCAATGACTGAGAGATATTTCTTTTTTTGATTGTGTTTTAAAAATTTCTTGCATTATGTATATTTTTCTGTTTTATATACAGTGTAATGTGGATTTCAAAATGAAATATTCATTACGCTTTCTCAATGAGTGAACACTGTTTCTTAATACTGATACAAGTTTCTGCTGATTAACTACTGAAAAAATTTGGTAACTCATGACATTCCAGCTTATTAAGGGCTTTTTATCTGTTGTGACAGATAGGGGGCGCTGTCGTCCCCTTGAACCCTTGGATCAGATGCCAGACACCAGGTAAAAGTCCATATGTTGACTTTATTAACACAATAATGTGCACAAAGCACTCTGCACTCCACAATACTCCTAAATAATAAACAGTACTCAAAAAGGCGCTATATAAATAAAATGTATTATTATTATTATTATTAAAAATCACAATACTACAATCAATCCTTCTCTCCCAGACGTGTTGTCACCCTGCCACCAGACTCAGCTCGTCCATCTGGGATTTCCCAGAGTCCTTTATAGTCCTTGACCCGGAAGTGTTTCTCTCTCTTTGTCCATGTGACTGGGAACACTTCTGGGTCAGATAAAAGCTCCTTTTCTTCAACCTGGAAGCACATCATTTCTTCTGTCCATGTGACTAGGACATACTTTCAGGTTGTAGGGAAAATAATCCTTGTTCCTTCCTGTAGCGCCTTCTAGCGGACCCCGTGGTATCCAGCTGGGCTGTGGATAAAAACTCCATTGTCCATGATTCCCTGCTAGCATTCGGGGCACCTCCATGCTGCAGGGAGGGCTTCATCTGGCGGCCTGGGGATATTGGCTAGGATGACTGGCCAGCCATATATTTTTACTTTTTTCAATATCCACACATACTGCCAATGAAGTAATAAGCCTTGGGGGTGTTAAACTTCCTGTGGTTTACTTTATAATTATGTTCACCCTTATTTCTTAACTTTGTACATTTCTGATAATGACACAGATCTATTTTATGCATACTGTTATATATATACAGTATATAGGCAAATTAATCTGCTACATAATAATTTTGAACAACTCATTGATCATTACAATACAGTAATACATTAAGTTTTTCAATGTGTTAAATATGCTAAGACTTGCACAGCTCCATTTTATATAAAAGAAAGACAGTTTCCTCTCAGATAAATTGAACAGTTTTGACAATGAATGGATGGGAAGTGACATTGTTCTAGCCACTGTTAGCACTAAGAACAAAACTTGTGTGTGTCTTATTGTATGCAATTGATTTTTCATAAATTATTTTTTCTGTTAAAATTACTTGTGGTAGCACTGTTCGTGACAGGCAGAATGAAACGCATAGAACAAAGTGCATTCTTCACCATTTTGTGTTAGACCACAATACCTTGTACATTTTGATAATATACTTCAAACACACCTTTTAGCTTGTGTTTAATGTATATACTGGAGGCCAGTACACTGACTAGTTCTTTCAGTGCCACCTTGCATTTCACAAGAACAGTATTCTTTTTTTTGGACTTGAGTATATATTAACTTTGGTTGGCCCTGATTGCCTATGTGCCTTTTTCTCAATGTGTAGGATAATTAAAAACTTTGTCTTTAATTGCTAACACCTTGTTTAGAAGTACAGAGTCAATCAGACACACCAATAAAACTTAAAGGAAGCATAACACCCAGCACAATCAAGTCAAGTCAGATTTGTGAGCATGCACTGGTACAGTGCATTGCCGCATCCACCACATGATGAAACAGCTCGGGAACCCAGTTTGCAACCCCCTAGGCAGACACACGGTCCAGTCCCACCTTCTGGAAATGACCCTCTATCTGCTGCATCCAGGTGTTACGTGGGCGACACCTTGGCCTGGTCTAGCCACTCGGGTCCTCAACAAAGAGGATCCTACGAGCTGGATCACCCACGAAGAATCACGCCACATGGCCGTAGTGCCATAACTGACGCTCCCTCACAATGCAGGTAATGTGCCTCATTCGGGACTCCATGAGCAACTAATAATTCGACACAAAGTCAAACCAACGGTACCCAAGGATTTTCCGGAGAGACACAGTACCAAAAGAGTCCAGTCTTCATCTCAGGTCACTGGAGAGCGTCCTTGTCTCACAACCATATAGCAAGACAGGAAGCACCAGGACTCTAAAGACTTGGCCTTCGTCCATTTGCATAGATATCGGGAGAGCCACACACCCCTTTCTAGAGACCTCACGATCCCCTATGCTGCCCCAATCCGTTTACTGACTTCATAGGAAGAATCATTAGAGACATGAAAGTAAGTAAACTTCTCAACAAGGTCAACACTTTCTTTGCAGACAGACACAATGATGATGGCTGTGCCTAATAGGTCATTCAAGGCCTGGATCTTGGTTTTATCCAGGACACTCGCAAGCCCAGACACTCGGACTCCTCGTTCAGTCTCTCATGAGCCCCGATCAGAGCCCCCATTGACTCCACGAAGATCACAGCATCGTCAGCAAAGTTAAGATCAGTGAATCTTTCTTCATCAACAGATGGCCCACAGCCGCTGAACCCCACGACCTTGCCCAACACCCAGTCCATACAAGCATTGAACAGAGTAGGGGCAAGAACAAACTCCTGACAAACCCCAGAATCAACTGGGAAAAACACAAGAGGTTTTGCCTACTCTCTGCACAGGACTCACAGTACCAGTGTACAGGCAGTTCATTATTTCCATCAACCTTGAGGGGATCCCTGTGGTATAGCGGGTCCACAGATCATGTCAAAGGCCACTTTTTAAAATGAATAATCACCGCACTCGCGGCTTAATGAGGGGGCGTGGTGGTGTGTGGCTGAAGTGGTTCCCAGGATGATTTATGATGTGGGTGGTCCTTGCTAAAGTGCACAGGTGAGGATTCGTCTTCATCTGTAATTGTGCCCAGGAGCTGCTGATTGCCACAGCTGAACCACGTCCCCGTGATATATAGAAGCTCGAGGCGGCTAGTAGGGAAGAGGAAGAGAACAGGAGAAGAAGGCGGCAATCTGGTGCGTGAGTGAGAGAGAGCGTGCGAACGAAGGCTCGCGTACAGCTGGACTGTGAGCCCTAGCAGGGTGTTTGGCCGACACCTAGGGCATTTGGTAGTAGTTGCTCCCTCTGAGCATTTTAAGGATGGAAAGGAGTGGCCGGAAGAAGGACTGCTTGCCACGTAAGGTTGAGAAGGCAGCGGGAGTCGGGAGACTTGGGTGATGGATTCCCCAACGTCAGCTTTCTGGCTGTTGGGGGAGGCCAAGTCTCGGTTTAGAGGGAGCGGAACTGAAGCCAGTGATCGGGAAGCCTCCAGACCAGTCGAGTGGAGAGAAGGTCAGCTGCAGGAAGGGTAACTCCCCAGTTGAGAAGCCAGATGGGAGAAGCAGGGTAGCCACCAGGTAAAAGAAGACACCAGGCTTTGTTTTTAATGAGACTGCTTCCAGCCATTGTTTTAACGTTGTTGTTTTTTTAAAGAGTTTTTTTTTATTTGATTTTAACCTCCACTTCACAACTGTTTTATTGGATTATTTATTTAAGGATTTATTTTGAAGCACTGCACTTTATTTGAACACTTTGTTTTGGTTTTGTTGGTTTTAAATAAAAGCACTTGGTACTTTTGCACCATCCCCTTGCTTCATTGTTTGTGCCTCTCTGCCTAGCTCATTGGTGACATTACTGACAGTGTCGGGTTCGAGGGCTTCCAGAAGCTTAATGGGAGCATGAAGCGAACCCACATCGTCACATTTGGTGGCAGTGGTGGGATGAGCTGGCAGTGGGGACAGAAGAACAGGAGACGAAGCAGCAAACAAGATTGGTGCCAGACTTTTTTAAAAGAACTCACGGACCCAAGCCGGAGGAGGACATTTTAAAGGATGGAGCGGTTTAAGGAACATTTATTTATTGATTGTTGTTATTGTCATTGTAAAGTTCTTAATTTTTTATGTCCTGTTTTTACAAGGGGGGCTTGGGTTGGTTTTAGTGTGGGGTTGTTTAAGTGCTTTTATTATTTTTGATTTTAGTGCAGTGGTAGTGTGGCCAGGCTGTGGACCTGGACCGCCAGTTGCACTGGGTTGGTAGTGGCATGAAGCCTTCCCGTGCAGCTGGGGCTTATGGGGGGTGGAATGTGGTATAGCAGGTCCACAGCTCATAAAAGAAGGCACCAGGCTTTGTTTTTAAAGAGACTGTTTTATTGGATTATTTATTTAAGGATTTATTTCGAAGCACTGCACTTTAATTTTGGACACTGTTTTGTTTGTTGGTTTTTCATAAAAGCACTTTGCACTTTTGCACCATCCCCTTGCTCCATTTGTTGTGTCTCACTGCCTAGCTCATCGGTGACATTGCCGACAGTGTCGCTTAATGCTCCTGTCTGGCTTCTGGGAGCCCTCGAATCCGCCGTCGGCAATGTCACTGATGAGCTTGGCAGTAAGGCACAAACAATGCAAGGGGATGGTGCAAAAGTGCCAAGTGCTTTTATTAAAACAACAAAAATCAATAAACAAAACAAGTGTTCAAATAAATAGTGCAGTGCTTTTAATCTTCAATAAATAAATAATCCATAAAATGAGTGAAGTAGTAGAGGTTAAAATCCAATAGAAAAAAAATCTTTTAAAAAACAACGAGGTTAAAACAATGGCTGGAAACAATCTCTTATAAAATAAAGCCTGGTGCATTCCTACTGCTGGTGACTCCCCCCATTTCTCCCTCCTGGCTATGCATCATCCTTGCCGCAGCTGACTTCCTCTGCCTGCTTCTGCTGATCGGTTCGCCTCACCGACCCCTGGCTCTGGTAGGCTCCACAAAACAGCGACTTGGGCTCCCCAGCGACCAGGGTGCTCACTCTGGGGAATATACCTCCCAAGTCCTGACTCCTGTTGCCTTCCGCAGCGAGTCATCTGCCTTCTGGTCACTCCCGCTCTTCACAATAAACTTAGCGGGAGCGACCACTATGACTGCTCCTCAGGTGTTGGCCAAACGCCCAGGCGATTATTTCTTTAAAAAGTGGCCTTTTTGATGTGAGCTGTGGTCCCACTATACCACAATCCCACGAACCCTCAGGATGTCCAACTGTAGCGAGTTCTTCTTAAGTTGAATGAGGAGCCCGGCACACACAAAAATCTCCTACTCTTAGGAAAATTAATTCTATTAGGAACGGAAACCGACAGAACCTTATCCCCAATTTGATGTCCTCAGCTGGAGTTGTCTTTTGTGAATTTATAAAAAAAGGAAATAATCACCCCAACAATTCTTTAAACAATCAAAAATATATATATTGTTACAGCAGAGGTTCTGATCCACCTCTTGAACCCTCAGGTACCACTCCATACACCAAGTAAAAGTCCAAGACTCTTTTATTTTCTTATAATGCAGTGCACTAAGCACCCTCCACTCCACACTACTCATAAATAACAATACTCCAATAATACAATCAATCCTCCTCTCCCAGACACTTGGCCACCCTTCCTCCCAGCTCAGCTCAGTGTCTGGGCTTTTCCAGAGTCTTTTTATACCCGTTAACCCGGAGGTGTTCCTGCCCACAGTCCACAAGTCCCTATCCCTTCCGGGTCAGGGTCAATAGTCCGTATCTTCACCCCGGAAGCACGTCGTTTCTTCCTGTTACGGGATTATGACGCACTTCCAGGTTATAGGGCATATACGAGTCCATGAGCCTCCCTACAGCGACTCCTTGTGGTCCCCAAGGTATCCAGCAGGGCAGTGTATAAAAACTACAAAGTCCATGAGGCCCTGCTGGAACTCGGGGCACGTCCATGCTGTCGGGAGAACTCCTCCCGGCGGCCTGGGGGTTAGGGCCGGAATATGAAGCCGGCCATCCATCACAATATATTATAAATCAAACAAAACAATAAACACCCTTTAAACAATCCTTATCTAATCTATAATAACTATACAAATCCAAAATAATATGCCTCCCCCTTAAACACTCTATAATATACTCACCAGAAAATGGCGAAACAGAAAAGAAAGAAAGCAGGAAAGAAAGAAAGCAAGGCAAAGAAATGGAAAAATATCCTATTTATAAATGGCACAAATATATTCACATGTACAGTACTTAACCTATGTTACATCTATATACACTAGGCTTGGGCGGTAAAACGGTAATATGGTATCCCGCGGGATCTAAAAATAGCAACGGTGTCAGTTTCAATACCGTTATACCGTCATAAACACAATGCACTTATATAGGAGACAAGGATTAAATATTAAATATAATTTATTTAATGCCTAAAAATGCGTATGCGATGCGTGGTTGTCATCACGTGACAGCGTGGAGGAGAAAGAGAGAGGTGGGGAAAGATGGCGAGTCACGCACCAAGTGACCTGGTCTCGAAAAAGAACACAACTTCTGCAGTTTGGCAGTATTTCGGGTTTCGGCCGAACGAGAAGGGAGAGGCGGTAAATACGGACGAGGCAATTTGCAAATTGTGCAACAAAAGGGTGACTGCGAGATATGGAAATACATCGAACCTAAGGTCGCATATACGAAACCACCATCCACTCACTGCTGCGAGGATGGACCCGAGTTCACTCAGTGCAACAGTTTCAACGCCTCCCGATGCAGGACCAACAACATTTAGGTCCACCGCCAGTACGCACGCGGCGATAATGGGGCCTTCGGGAAAGCAACAAAGTACAAAAGGGACAGTGTCCGTTGGAAAACCTGTACTGATGCAGTGACAAAATACTTGGCGAAGGAAATGGTCTCTTTCCACACAGTGGAAAAAAAGTCCTTTACGGACATGATAAAGGTCCTAGATGCCCAGTACGAGCTGCCTGGACGGAAATATTTCTCACAAACAGCCGTCCCACATTTATATAGTAAAGTTAGAGACAATGTTCAAGTGCTGCTGTCAGCGTCACACAGTTATTCCTTAACAACTGACATGTGGTCGTCAGTTAACATGACTCCATGTATGTCTCTGACTGTCCATACTATTACACCTGACTGGAAACTTGATTCCAAATGCCTCCAAACTACGTATTTTCCTGAGAGTCATACAGCAGACAATCTTGCTGCTGCGCTCAGAGCTGCACTTCAGGAATGGCAACTTGACGAGAAAAAACTTTCAGCCATAACCACTGACAACGCTGCCAACATTCATGCCGCAATCAGGTCCCTGCATTGGCCGTGGCTATGCTGCTTCGGTCACAATCTAAACTTGGCTGTCACAAATGGATTGCATGACTAGAGGCAAAAAACCGAGCGCCCTCGGACTATGCCGTAATATTGTCGGGGCCTTTTCACACAGCTGGCAACGTAAGCATGAACTCCACAAGAAGCAAGTGGACTTGGGACTCCCAAAACATAGTCTCATAACGGTAAGCATAAACGTGCAGAGAGTTCCTCAGGGCAGGGGCTCAAATATAAAAAGGGATATATATATATATATATATATATATATATATATATATATATATATATATATATATATATATATATATATATATATCAAGCTTTGCATCACATAAATTATATTGAAAAGTAGGCTATATTAAAATAGAAAACCATTTTTAAATTGTAATTTTTTCCTGTATTTTTTATCAAGTAAATGCAGGCTTGATGCTATAAGGGACTTATTTAGCCTGAAATAAATGTGCATGCAAATTTCACCAAGTGGAATAATATACATTAATGGACTTATTTATTTATGCATTCATTTGTTTATTTAGGCCTATTTATTCATTCATTCGTTTATTAACGAATGAATTGGCCTAAATAAAACTAATTTCGTTTATTTATGCCTATTTATTCATTCGTTCGTTTATTTATGCCTATTTATTCATTCATTTGTTTATGCCTATTTATTCATTCATTTGTTTATTTAGGCCTATTCATTTAGATAGATAGATAGATAGATAGATAGATACTTTATTTAATCATTTATTCATCATTCATTAATTAATTCATCCATCCATCCGTCGGCAGGACTGCGCAACTCGCTGGGGCTCCAAACTGGCAATGGTGGAGCGAATCCTCGAGCAGGCCCAAGCGATCAGACACGTCCTGTCTGATGACAGAAGGAGCAGCCTGTCCCTGACCTGGCAGGACATGGACGTCTTGAAAGCTGTTCACGAAGCACTGAAACCAGTCGGTGACTTCACTGATATTTTGTCAGCAGAAAATTATGTGACCAGTTCCTGTATCCTCCCCATACTACAGCTCTGCAGGGACAATGTGTTGGCTGCGTCAGAAAATGACCCCAGCTAACAAAGTCAATCAAAACTGGAATTCTAACAAAGCTGGAGGCCAAGTATGAATCCAATTCAGTGCGCAAAATATTGCGAAAATGCACTTTCCTTGACCCTCGTTACCGTGGAGGATATGAGACGGATGACAACGCATTGGCTGAGACCAAGGCTGAATTACAGGCTGAGATCGTGAGCTTAGAGGCAGCAGGTCCAGTGGCCATCAGAGTGGAAGAGGGAGAGGAGCAACCTGCACCCTCACGAAAAAAGATGACTTTGGGGAGTATGCTGCAAAAAAAATCTGATGCAATGGCAGGTCCCGTCGGCACCGTAGAGGACCGAGTCGGAGCTGAAATAACAGCCTACTGTTTGGAGCCAGTTACTCAAGGAGACGAGGACCCACTTCTCTGGTGGAAAAATGCTGCGGGCGTTTTCCCCAGATGTCGCGAGTGGCACGAAAGTACCTGTGCGTCTGTGCCACAAGCACACCATCGGAGCGGGTTTTCAGCACCGCAGGTAAAGTTGTCGGTCCACAACGTGCCCTGTTAAAGCCGGACAAAGTAAACATGCTGGTTTTTCTAGCGAAATCTTGAATAGATTGATGCCACTTGCCATTCGTTCCTTTTCGCACTGTGTTTATTTTTATTTAATTGATTCAGGTATTTTTATTTGGTTTACGTTAAAAACAATATTGGAAAGAAGACGTTTTTGTTTAGGACTATTGCTTGGCAATACTTTTTATAATATGGATGATGTTTATGTTAATTCAACTCTGGTTGACTGTTGTGGGTCTAGTTGCACTTTTTTATAAGCTGCTCATATTTGTTATTAAAAGTTGTTCAGGCGGTGTGATTTAATTTAATTGATTTGTGTGCGCGTCTCCGCGGGAAAACTGTTCTGGATGTTTATGTTAATTTAATTCTGTTTGACTGTTGTATTTGCACTTTTTTATAAACTGCTATTTGTTGCTAATAAAAGTTGTTAATATTGTTCTGCATGTTATTTTGTTATTGTTTCAGTATTAGTGTTTGATATTCAGTTTCTGAACGGTTTAGGCACAAGCCAACAGTTTGGTGATGCTGTCTGAGCCTTACGTCACAAATTTTTTTATTATTCACGGTAATACCGTATACCGAGGTAAAATAGGGAGGAGGTTTGACGGTATCAAAATTTGGATACCGCCCATCCCTAATATACACATATAAATTAGACACACACACACAATCCCCTTGGGATTAATAAAGTATCTATCTATCTATCTATCTATCTATCTATCTATCTATCTATCTATCTATCTATCTATCTATCTATCTATCTATCTATCTATCTTTCTATCTATCCCCACACGTTCCCCAGTCCCTTTTATCTGAACTTTGTTTTAAAAGTTTATATTCACATAGCCTGGGAAGTCTGCAGTGAATCCAGCGACCAATCCTGATGTGCGCCGCTGACACGTTTACTGAATTTATATGTAAAGAAGCGATCTCACTGGCCTGGTGACAGTTCCTTTATTGAAGGATGAAGTCCATCTCACCTGGGTGACTCGGCCTTAGCGTCAGTCCATGGCCGACGCCCGCTTCACAACAGACAAGTAAAGCTGTGAGCTCCGAATATCCTTTTAGGTTAGCAGGCACTCCTTCTCCGTGCACCCAACCGTCCTTATTAAGGAGTCTTCCTGGCTTTACAGCTGGCTGCTTCTTTCTATTCACCTTCCCAGCTCTTTACTCAGACAGACTTTCTTCTCACTTTCTGCTCCTTCTCCCTCTTCTCCTTCCTTTTTTTTAAAATACGCGCCTCCTTGCCTTTTTTAAAGTTAGTTCCCCTTATGTCACACCATAGTGCGTTTTAACAAGGACCCCCAGGCATAGTTTGTCCCCCTACTTTCCTTAAAGAGATATCCCACAGTCAGTTAATTACTTGGACATAATCTCTAAAAGGAAGCAAGCTGCAGAAACAGTTACAAGCACACATAAATATGTGACAACCATTACACAACGGGGCAGCTCGATCAACTGAGTTGAATACTTTACAAAAATTAACAAAGGTTGCAAAGAAACTCTGCAGATATTTGCATTAGTGTTCCATGGGGACTGGGCGGTCTCATGGTCTGGAATCCCTACAGATTATATTTTTTCTCCAGCCGTCTGGAGTTTTTTTGTTTTTTCTGTCCCCTCTGGCCATTGAACCTTACTATTATTCGATGTTAATTAATGTTGATTTGTTTTGTTTTCTTATTGTGTCTTTTATTTTTCTATTCTTTATTATGTAAAGCACTTTGAGCTACTGTTTGTATGAAAATGTGCTATATAAATAAATGTTGTTGTTGTTGTTGATGAGAACCCTCAGTGCCAGGATGCGGTCGATGGTAGACTTCTTAGGCATAAAACTAGACTGCTCCAGTCGCTGGTAGTGATCACGGATCCTATTGAGGATAACCCTAGCAAGGACCTTACCCATCACCGAGAGCAGTGTTATCCCCCTGTGGTTACCTCAATCCAGGCTATCAGCCTTCCCTTTCTAGATAGGGACAACATATCCTGTTTTCCAGTCAGTTGGGATGAAGCCAATCTACCAAATGGAAGCAAAGATTGCTTGCAGTGCCAGGAGGACAGCCTTACTACCAGCCTGGAGAAATTCACCCCAAATACCACAGATCCCCTCAGCCTTGCCTTCTCTCAGCTGGTTCACCTGCTGTGCAATCTCCATGAGATTGGGAGGTTCACAGCTGTATTATCATAGTATTTCACTCTACTTACCCTTTACCTGTTTTCCCTCAAGGGTAAGTGTACTCGTCAAGTTCGTTATTGGGTTGGTCTACTGTTGCACTTTACGATAAACACACATACATAGCTATATGCATACACGCAGACCCTAACCACAACAATGCTCCATGAGTGACACACACACGCTGATTAACCTTTAGCACTTTAAACCAGACAAGTTCTTTAGGAATACCATAGCCTGTCACTCAGCACTTCAAGAGA
Source organism: Polypterus senegalus (assembly GCF_016835505.1). Classification (NCBI taxonomy): domain Eukaryota; kingdom Metazoa; phylum Chordata; class Cladistia; order Polypteriformes; family Polypteridae; genus Polypterus; species Polypterus senegalus. The sequence goes on along the minus strand of NC_053168.1, from coordinate 69,963,483 downwards.
CTTACTTATTATCGGCATGAACAACATACGATGTTTTAATGATATCTCAGACGTAAATATTACTTTTGGTCTACAAGAATACATTTAAACATACAAAGACTCAACACTCTTGAATATAGGCAATTTATCAGCCAAGAATACATTCTTTACATACTGTTCCCTACTATTGAGTGGAGCTCTCACTCGCAGCCTTAGTAAACCTCGCAGCAAAGAGGTAATGGCAAATCTCCGGCTGCACTAGGTGCTCTATGAAATCTAACTTATTATTTCAATCACTCTATAGACATTAAGACAAAGCATAGAAAGTTAAAAGCAGCATGGTATTTATGACAAGAATAATAATAATTCCTCTCGAAGAATAGTAGAAAATAGGTACTGATAGGAAAGTCTGGATATATATAGTTTTTAGGAAAAAGCTTACAAAAAAATTACAGATGTCAAGGATGAATGTCCCAGGGCGGCATTTGATTTAGCAGTCGATGTTCATGAAAATGGTGTTAACTGACGATCGGATGAAAACTGGTCACACATGTCTTTGTTTTCTTCTCTGACGTTGCTCTTCCGTCATCGCTATTTCTCTTCTTCTTCCTCCCTCCTTCCTTACTTCCCTACTTACTCCTCAGACGAGGCATATTTATTCTAAAATTGTACCAGGGGGGTTTGCAAGATGTGATTGATAGATACTCTGATTGGCTGGCTGGCAATACGAAGAGTTAATTCACTGTCCATTTTCCAAAGCAATAAAACCTTTTATGTTCTCTGAGGTGTCAGCAGATCTTCCTGTCCCAGGCTGTAAAATAATTAGATGTCCATCCATAAAGTAATCAATATGCTTAGGCATCGGCTCAGTCTTCCTTTCCCAGGCTGTAAAACCATTTTAGCACTATGCTATGAACAACTGTTATAAAAGTGAGGTGTAATGAAAGAGGATATGCCTTGATTTGTCCTGAATGTAGTTAATCTGTTGTCTTGTCTTGAACAAAATATAATGGAAAATGAAACAAAATTGTACAGATTTTGTACCCCACAACAACAGCTAATTGGAGGATCAGCCTCAACAATCGTGGACCCAGAGCTATCCAATGCCCTAGCCAGAGGATCAGCTTTGAAGAGCTGCTCAAAGTAGCCAGCCCAGTGGGTCACAACTGCAGTGTCATCCGTTCCATCAGCCACCCTGAGTGCGACTCTCCAAGGAACAGATTTGGATGTGCGTAATGCTTCGATTCCTCTGTAAGCAGTACGTGGGTTGCTAGATCACAGATGGTGTGTCACTTGCTCACAGATTCCTCTAACAAACCCAGCACAATACAGTATGTATTTGTACCACTTCAGTACCAAATTACCTTGTTTAAGTTCAAACGTGTGCTATCTTATTTGCAGGATAGTAAGTTTTCTTAAAGAAAATATACTTTGGGCATTGGTATAGGTTTATCCCTGTCCTAAAACCTGCACTGCTCAGTTAACTAAAATAAATGTATATTTGAGATGTTAACTTATAGCCTGGATGGGTGGTAGTAATAGTAGACTTAAAGTAATACTAGACTTGGTTGAAATACCTGGTCATATATGTCATAAAAGGTTGTCTTAGATCCACTTGTGGGAAAGGTAAAAGTGAAGCTGTAAAATATCTTGTTAATGCTGCTTTCAAATCATGCGTTTAGTTTGCAAATAAGTCTTTGCTGTATCCTGCACATGCTCCGGACAATTCTGTAAAGATCGGTGCCTCATATGAGCACTTGTGATAGCAGCAGTGGATACAGAGATGTAGCATCAACTTGGAAGAACTGAAGGGGTGTGGTGGGGAGGGCTTTGCCCACAGGTAGGTGAAGTGAAACAGAGTTCAACACTAACAATGAAGTCAATCAATTATGAAAACATTGAAGACTTCAGGAGCACAATGTAGAAAACAAAGTAAAGGAGGAAGACACGAGAATTCAGTGCAGAGGTGCAATTTTATCTCCTGGATTTTCACAATAGTGAGCTAATTTAAGCAAGATGAAAGTGGCAAAGATTTGTTTTGAATCAATTTCACCTTCTCACTGCTTTGAATGTCAAGCGCCAAAGTGGGGAAAAAAAAGAACTCTACACTGTCAGAGGGGTAATGTTAGCCTCCAACAACAAAGTGCATTGTCAGACTGCAATGCAGGCCATGCTCTTGCATTTCAATATGTTTTGTCTTTGCAAATTTGCATTTGTGTTTATTCATTTTATGTCTTTTATTGAGCCAATTGCTGCAATTGTCAATTTGAATTCAATAATTTATTTTATTTAGTACTGCTTTTTGCACTTTTTGCATTTGGATTTTTAATTGATTTACATGGCTATTTATTAAATATTATAAATATGTTTTTATTTATCAATTTAAATATAATTTTGATATTTAAGTCTGTTAATAAACAGCTGTATTGTTTTTAACAAAATAATGGTGGGTGCACAATGTTTAAGTGCACTGCAATGGAGGCATAATGACAACTGTGCCTTGCTTTTGCGTTTTGTGTGTATTGGTGATGGTTGGTAAAGGATAACTGAGTGATGGCTGACTTGCAACACTGTTTAGAAGAAGCAAGAGATAGTGGGGGGGAGGGGCTCTGTATTTTCACAGTACACCATGAATATATCTAGTGCTGGGCGGTGTACTGGTTCATACCAAAAACCGTTTTTTATTTTTGTTATGATATGAATTTTTCTTATACTCGAACGCCGGTTTAAATAGCCTAAAAAACGTTTGGAATGTGGCGCAGCAGGAAACGGAGTACATGCATTAGTGGAGGTATTGAGCAATGAAAATGGACAGGGAACATTCCTAAATGGAAGCTGTAGCAGACAATAAAGTTGAACATGATGACACAGAAGAAAGGAGCCGTGTCTGTTGTCTGGAGATACTTTGGTTTTAAAAGTTTGGATGTGGACCATTATGTTCAAATCTGTGAAAATTGTTTCTATACTACTGGATAATACTGCAAGCCAAGTTGTTCTTGTTTTATTTTTTTTTTCAGTACTGTGTAATGTACCTGGTTACTGTATAATAGTGTTACAATGCCGGTCCCCTAGACTCCCTCTTCCCACATGGGAGTCTGTTGAACCAACACCATCGATAGTTATGACTGAGATGAGCTGAGAAATCTCATTGAAGCCAGGGGATGGTGGAAAGTGCTCAAGTGCTTTTGTTAAAAACAGTCAAAAGTAAAACAAAAAGTGTCCATTGTGCGGCGTTCAGAAAAATACATTACCCAAATAAATAGCAAATCCATAAAACCAGTGAAACGTGGGGATAAAATCCATAATAAATAAATCCGTTAAAATAGAGGTTAAAATGCAGTCTCTCTCCTCGCCCAATCGCAGCACACCACTTTCTCTCTCCACGGCTCACCCTTCACTGGCGTTGCTGGCGCAGCCTTTGCAGCACAAAACTGCTTTCTGCCAACTCCTGTCTTGGCTGCCGCCACACTGGGCAGCCAGAACATCCGAGGTCGGCACACCTCCCGTTTTCCTTCGTGCTCACTCAGTCGCTCCTCCCATCCATTGGGAGGTCTTACATTTCGCTTGCCCCACTCTACATGCTTAGTCAGTGGGATGAACCAGCCCCTAGATCGCCTCACACTTCTCTCCCTCATGGAGCCCCAGTTCATGCTGCCTTTTCCTTCCTGATGTCTGGATCGTCTCCCATGACTGCCTTTTCCCTTCTTTAACCTCCTTGTGTTCTCTCTTTTATTTTTTCCTTCACTCTATCCTGCCGGCCCATAAATATACGTCTCATTGGGGGCAGCGCCTTATTGACACACCGCAGTAAGCCGATGAAGCAATAGAGAATGACTCTCCCCAATCACCTCATCAACTCCCCGCGGTTGTGCAATTGCGCCCACAGAGACAGACACAGCAAACTGGATTTAAAAACTTTTTTTTTTAAGCCGCAGACCCACTATACCATAAATAGCATTTATAAATGCAAGTTGCAGTTTTATTATTTATTTATATAGCTTAGCTTGAAGCAAGGTCCATATTAATGCAATTTGCCTTAATGACGGTTCAGTTGGTAAAAATGTCATCACCAAGTTGCACTTATTTTATTTTATTTTGTTTTATTTTGGTGAATACTGTATAATGCAACTGGGCTTGAAGTTTTGAAGTAATAGTATTATTACTGGAATTTGCACTATCATTTATTTTATTGTTATTATTTATTATTTTAAATATTATGCAGTTTAATGATGGTAAAGTTGTTTAAAAAGTCACTTTAACGTGTCAGTGGACAGAGATTGTAACATTAACAGAAAGTGTAGTTGCCTTACAAAAATGATTTACTGTTTATTCCTTTTCTAAGACGTGTTCAGTGCAATACAACTTTTGAGAAGCACCTCTGGATATTTGACTAAGTCTAAATGCCTCTTTGGATGGTTGACAATATGTTGTCAAAATTTTAGATTAAGTTGTTTGCAAAATTTGTTCAATAAAAAGGTTCTATATTTTGACTGCAACTCTCATGCAATGTGATTCCATCTCTTCATTAGTGCCACCCCCTTGAAAATGATCACTTTATGGGGCCATGCAAACCTATATTAATATCTGTGTGCACATTAAACTGTTTTTTTGTACAATGTACAATTCTCATGACAGTGGAATAGGTTATTCTTAGCCAGTCTACTGCAGTAATCGCAATGGAAAATGTGGTTAACATCCACTCATGCATGGGAAAAAAATACTGTTGAATACCGTAAAACCGGTATAATTTTGAAAAATACATATATAGAATTTGATATAGAATTTTGGTCATAATGCCCAGCACTAAATATATTCATTATTTAATGCCTATGTCAGGCTAATATTAACATTTTCCTACAATAATATCTGTGCATTACAAGAATGGAAACTACTGACCTGGAAAAGAGTCTTTGCTTTAACTGTTGAAATCCTATAATATTTTTTTCTTTCTGTAAACCTTCCTCTTTATTTCACATGACACACAAATATGTCTCTACACTTGATCTTGTCTTGAGCATAATTTTGAACACTGGATTATAGTTCTACTGCAATTTTTAACATTATTGTCATCATATGAATGCAATTTGGGCAAAGCGACTGTATATGGATGCTTATGTGACATCATCATGTGTCATCCTTTCACTATCCATATGAGTAGTGCAACTGGTTAGTTGTTGCAAAAACTAATTATAGAAAAGCTTGTGCTTTTATATACCAGATACAATACTCTGCCTAAATCCATTAAGGATAGATTTTAATTGCTTATTTTAAAGTAGGTTTTTTTCATGCTATTTATTAGACATAATAAATTATATATATAGTTCCCCAGCTGTAACTCTTATATGGAGTGTGTTGGCAATATCTCCCAAACACAAGTATACAGTCTTGGGTGGAAATGATGTTATGCAATGTAAACATAGGCTGTTAGGACACAAATCAGTATGGTTGCCTTAGATTGTTAGGATTAATTTCGCATCACACACTCGTATGTGTTTAAATGACAGTTCCATCACAACAGTTATAGTGGTTTTAAAACAATATAATTACACGGAAAAGATTGCTAAAGAAGAGACAAATTCAGTGCAGCTGTATCAGAGTAACGGAATGTAGTCACTTGCTGAAGAAATCAAGCAAAGCTAATGTGTAGTTTAATTACAGTACTATATGGCAGAAACATTTTGGTTATTTTTTAAATTGTTATGTTTTAAAGACAATTTTACATTGGAAAAAAATCAAGTTCCTTCATATTTCTTTATTTGATTTTGAGATGTATGTATCTCAGCACATTGCACTTGTCTTGTAATAATAATAATATGAAGTTAATGCAGTGCTATCACTTGCTTCTGAGCTATTCTGTTGAATCTGTCGTGCTCACACAAAACAAATGTAGTTCTCATCTCAATCTAATAACACTGAAATAAGTTTACCAATATAAGAATACCAAGATATAGGGACTACATATAAAATTAGAGGAGCTGGTATTCTTTTATATATTTTTTTCAAGAAAATGTGCAATTGGCAATAGTTGTTAAATCAAATACAATGAGAGTGCGATTTGAATATTTTTTCTTGACTAATTCCATTTTTAGCTCCTATGGGCCTATAATCTGCTTTTGCCTCTCAGGCCTGGAAAAGTCTTAATTCAGCCCTAGACGATGTTTCTTTTAGTGATAAAACTGAAAAGATTTTATATTACTGCAGTGGAATATGCAAGTATGATCTGTAGCCACAGGGAATAAATCTAAAATTGCTGGCATACTTTGAATATTTGGACAGATTTATATTTTTATGCCTCATCAAGTGTAATTTTTTTTCGAGCTGGCAGCTAAACTGTTTCTGTGTGACGTTTGCCAAGTACGTTCAGCTCCTCTGACACACAGTGTATATGAGCTGACCATTTCAAATTGTCATGTGTTTTACCCCTTTGCATTACTTTTATTCCTTCCAAAATGCAATTCCTTCTTTAGCTATATATAAAATTTTGTTGCTTAGATTTAGCTGTCCATGACCATTATCTAGGAAAAGGTAGTTAAAAATAATGAGATGATGTTCTGCTGTTGTGTGGACATTTCTCATGTTCAAATGCCGAATTATTTTTAAGCATGTACCTGACTTTATGCATAAAGGATCACATTTTGAATTCTAATGAATTTTAAATATCATGACTGTTATGCCTGAAAGAAAAATAAAATCACTTTGAACTCAGACTATCAAAGAAAAGTCTTTATTTATCATGTCTGGCATTTCTTATCATAAAATTATCTTTGTTTTTGAAATTGGACTCCATTTACGATAGCTGAATATCAAATAAAATGCAACCTTTATATTTAAACCTTTCTCAGAGCTAGAGACTGATGTACTATCTAAGTCTTTGATAAGAGTTTTCTATTATAGTGCAAGCGAAGACCTTGTCTTATTGTTTAGCATAATGCGCTTGGTATATATAAGCCTTCAACTCCTGTTGCCAATTTCTGGCTACATATTAAAGAAAATAATAGTAAAAAATGCTGTATAAATATATATATATATACAGTATCCTTGCAGTATGGAGGTCCCCAGAAGACCAGCAGGGCATCATGAACATTGTAGTTTTTATACGCAGCCCTGCTGGATGCCATGGGGGCCACTAGGGGACGCTGCAGGGAGGAACAACAGATATTTTCCCTACGCCTTGGAAGCACACGTGGACAAGGGGAATGATGTGCTTCCGGGGTGAAGAAAAGGACTTTTTACCTGACCCGGAAGTGATTGAGATCACATGGACTGGGGATTGGGAACACTTCCGAGTCAGGATATATAAAAGGACTACGGGAGCTCCCAGACGGCAAGCTGAGCTGGGTGGAAGGGTGGCAACGCGCCTGGGAGTGGAGGATTGTAGTTATTGTTTGTATTATTGTAATTTATGAATATAGTGGAAGAGAGGGTGCTTTGTGCACTGTGGCATTTGAATAAAGTCAATTTGCGGACTTTTACCTGGTGTTTGGAGTCGTGCACAGGGATTCAAGAGGTTCATTTACTCAATGAGTGAATTATAAATAAATTCATACAAAACTTGTATTTTACTTTTTAGGTGGGCATACTAGCCCTTGTTGGTAAGCAACACCTTGGATAGTGTGCCCTACAGGCATAAAGAGTGCCCTGAAAACAATTATTCTGTGAGAAATAAAGTGAGAGGAATATCAAATAATTAGGTGACAGCAAAGTGCTCCCATGTCCAGGGCTTCACTGTACTGTACATTATGTGTGCCTGGTGTTATGGTTGTCTTGCATAAAGCAAATTAATTTGCAATCAGTAGATGAAACAAGAAAAAAATAGCCATGCCTGTGTCTGTAATTGAAAAACTGTCCTATTTTTTTTCATTCCAAAGTAACAAAATAGATTTGTTATCCAAAAAAAAAGAGTTGTAAGCTCCAATATCTCCATTCTTATTGTAATTTCGAGTGACAGAATTTAGGTCTTAATGTGCTGGCCATAATTTTAAGTCTGCATGAGGGAGCAGGTAGTCAAATAATAAGATGTGGGATAAAAATAATTCAGATCACTGAATAATTATTTTTAAGTTACAACTTGTGTTTTTTAAGCTGTGTGTGCTAAGAAGGCCCATAGTCTTTAGTACATAATCTTATCACACCAGACAATATGCCTAAATCAGTGTGAAGCTGTTTGGTAGTGTGAGACAGATGAACAGATGAAAAGAGCATCATCTTCCTTGAAAATGCTTTTAAATAAAATTTACATGACAAATTTAAAATCTTATATATGGTAGTTGTTTTCTACTGTGGTTTATAAGGTTGTTTCCTAGCCTAAAACCCTTTAGCACACAACAGCCTTTAAATCAAGCACCTTAGATTTGAGTTGTCAGCACTATTGCCAAAACAAAAATTAGGTTGTCATTTACAAAAAAAGCACAAAAATAATGTTACCTAAAGAAAGACTGGATTTTATGTGTGAGAATTTATGACCATATGACATGTCTCTGGAAAATGTTCTACTCAATTTATGCTGCACTTGATTGACCCTTAGAGAGATTTATTCTAGTGGGAGTACTGATGGAGCACACATTATGCTATGCAATGAAGTCCAGTGCAGCATTCTATCTGAAACTTATTAGAGTAGCAGTGGCAGAAGGCAGGAACCAGCCATGGCTAAGGTTCTAGTCCAGGGCACAACACATACGTACTTAGTGTATTTAAAGAGGGTCTTTGTGGAGTCTAGTACATTAAAATGTGAAAAGAGACTAGAGTAGCTGAAAAATACTGAGACAAACACAGGAAGAAAATGCTCCAAGATTCAGTTCCTGGCACTATGAGGCAACAAACCATAAGTGAAGAGCAGTGCAGATACAAGACAAAAAAATCATATAAATTAGGGACGGCAAAGGATACAGTATATGAGTACTCAAGTACTCACATGACCATTAATCACTTTAGACTTCAAAAGTATGTTATTGAAAAAAATATTTTCTTACTGAGTCCAAAAGTAATCTAACCTCAATTTTAATCAAACAAAATTGAAATGTAAGAAAACTAATGAAATTATTACACTGTAATTGATTATCTTTTGAAGATTAGAGAGCCAAACATCAGAAGAGTGTATTCATTGTCATGCAATGTGCAAAAATGAAGGATATTTAAAAGCCTAATAAAAATAACATTAAATCAGAAAATTAAAGATTATTCTCCTTATGGTGGCAGTTCAGTATCCCTTGATAGTAGCATTTCATCAACAAGATTTTGTATAATGGAAAAGCAGTCTAAAAAATAAGTAAATTGATGAATGGACTGTTGAAGTCCTGTGATTTTATATGTAGATGCTAGTTAACCATGTGAACATTGTATTCATTTACAGCATAAGACCAAAAAGCAAAATACTTGATTACCAAAATCCATCCATCCATCAAGGGCCACACAATTATAGATATTAATATGTAGCAAAACTGTACTTAGAAATGTGAAACATAAACAACTATTGCTTTGATATGCATATTCTGGTAAGTTTTTTTTTTTACTTTGTTGCGCCATTCTCTCAAGGGTACATTTTTCTCTGGACGAAGTTATTAAATGTGTAGATTTCATTTCTTTAGTGTTATTTTAAATTGTGACCCAACTGCTGCTTTGCAGCGGGCAATGCCTCAGCACCACACCAGCTGGCCTGACCCCATTGGTTCTCTGATGGTTTTGATTCTTTCGGGGTTGAGGCTCCCAAGCACTTTCCCCAGTCCCGTTCATAATGCGAGCAGCCTTCCCGCTCTGTGTGCGGAGGAAGTGTTAACCTTGTTGAGATATTTACTTACTTCAGCAGTGACATTCATGTCTCTGGTGACTCTTTCTGTGAAGTCAGTAGACGGATTGGGAGAGCATGGGGTTGGTTATGAGGTTGCTGGAAAAAGGTGTGTGGTGGTCCCGATACCTTTACAAAGGGACATAGGTCCAAGTTTTTAGAGTCCTGGTGCTTCTTGTTTTGCTATATAGTTGTGAGGCATAGATGCTATCCAGTGACTTGAGATGAAGACAGGACTCCTTCGGTTCTGTGTCTCTACAGAGAATCCTTAGGTACCACTGGTTTGACTTTGTGTCAAATAACCGGTTGCTCATGGAGTCCCGAATGAGGCACATTACCTGAATTGTGTGGGTGAGTCAGTTACGGCACTGCAGCAATGTGGTGTAATTTCCCGAGGGTGACCAGCCAAAGTGGATGCCCACGTAACACCTGGCTATGGCAGATAGATGGTCATTTCCTGAGGATGGGACTGAACTGCATGTCTGCCTGTGGGATTGCCAACCGGGATCTCTAGCTGCTTCGTTATGTGGTGGGTGCAGCAACTTGCTGTACCATTGCAAACTCCCCAGCCTGACCTGACCATTATCTCTCAGTAAGAAACTTTGGCCTGATTTAAGACTACGCTTTATCTCCTCTATTCAAATAAATCTACCCTGTTCCTGTCTGCACACATCAAAATCTCTTGTCTACTAAAAGTAATTGATACTGAGATAAGGTGGGCCTTTACAAGGACGATTTAGGGAAATAAGAAGACAAACAGCAAATATAATAACTATCAGATTCTGGGGGGTTTAAATTACATAACTAAAAGATTTAAAAATGAAAAGCAGCTCAGTCCACTCCAGCTTGCATTTATACTAAGGAGCCAGCCATTCCTGATCCTGCCCAGTATGCTGGTGACCCTAAGAAATGTCAGTTTTTAAAATCAAAATCTCATTGTCTTTGCAGCAACAGTATACCAACATTGCAAGAAAATGGCAAAACCCATGGAAGCATCAAAAGAGATAAAAGATAAACTAAATAAATTAATTTTACACAATAAAAAATAATCAGAAGGAGAAAAATGTACCTTTAAAAGAATGGGTTAGCAAAACAGAAAAAATACCAAAATACAGATATCATGGCATTATCTTAGATTGATTTAGATTAAAAAGGGCTACATTCAATATAAGTATGTAGAGTAGGTGTAAATATTCAGTACTGTGACACCCCTTGTAGTTGAAACGTTGGCACCAGACTATACAGTGGGGTGTCTTGTAGTTTGGGTCCAACTGGGAACAGACTTGATAGAAGTTAGACATGGAGACACACATACAGAAGGTGGTATATTCCAAAAAAACAAAAGTGATTTTATTTATAGGTCCAAAAAAATTTATATTTACAGGGAATTTGCCAGGCCCAAATGAAAAATAAAAACAAAAGTGTACATACACAAAACTATAACCTTCCTAAACAAAGAAAACAGAAAGAAACTAACAAAGTCCAAAGAATCACAAAAAAATTTACAGGTAGAAAAAAAAGTTTATATACAAGAAATACAAAATGCGCACCACAAACCCAAACTATAAGATACCCCCACCATAACAATGCTACAATTAGGAGATATCTATATAAAATAAATACAATATTTACAAATAAGGCACAAGCCACTGTTTACTATACTAAAAGAAATAGCTATGCTAACCACTGAATGTAAAGATAAGCTCTAGACTGAGGTAGGAAATACCTCTTATACCTGGGTTTGAAATCTTCATCCAATGTTACGATACACCACTCTCTTCCTCCTATAGCGGCAGATTCCATTACGTTCTGCACAGGTGCTATGCTCAGACCCTGCAAGACATGTATTAAATACTAGCAAAATTTACAGCGGAAAAGTAGTATGTTAAAGAAGTTATGAAAAAGAGAAGGAAACATTTTAAAAATAACGTAACATGATTGTCAATGTAATTGTTTTGTGACTGTTATGAGTGTTGCTGTTATCAAGGATTTGATTATCATTATTTCTTTCCATCAAGTTCGTATTTGGAGGATTTGTTCAAGTTACATTCCGTGTTTGTCAACTGTTGTAAAGATAACAGGTTTCATTCATCGATGTGTTCACTACCCAAATCGGTACTTGTGAATCTAAGATGTTTAACAGGTATTCCCGGTATTAAGTTGTGGATTTGCCTGCTAATATTTAGTGGCAGCGTGTCTATGAACTTAATTTAAACTTAAGCTTAACACCTTGCTTTCCTATTGATATGTCTACAAAGGCTTGTTCAGATTCAGAGGGTTGTTTCTGTCTTACTGCATCAATAAACATCTCGTCTTCCTTTTTATCTGAGACATCACACACTGCATGCACGGGTTTACCTTTCCTAGTGCTGCAAACTTTAGTGAAGTGGTTCAATTTACCACATTTTTCACACTGTCTTCCTTTAGCTGGACATTGACTTTTTCTACCGTGTGCTTTGTTTCAGCAGTAGCTGCACTTATGAATATGCTTGTATGCATCACACTCTTCATATTCTTTTGCTGGCTTCTCAATTGTGTAATGCGTTTTTTGTTTAGCGCTCTTTGGAGCTCTTTCTTTTTGTCTGTGTACTGCGTTCACAGTCAGTTCACGTGAGCTGTTCGGAGTACATGCATCGAAGGTTCTCAGCTGTGGTTGTGCTATCTTGTGCGATCTTGCGATGTCCACTGCTTTATTTAATGTTAGCTCAGACCCGGCACTTAAAAGTTTCTCTCGCACTTTCGCTGAATTTGTGCCAAACACTATTCTATCCCTGACCATCTCATCTTCGTTTGCTTAAGCACAGTCCTTCACCATCAATTTTAACTTCGTTACAAAGTGATCAAAAGTCTTATTTATATCCTGCGTCTTCTCATTAAACTTGTATCTCGTGAATATCTCATGCGATCTTGCGATGTCCAAGGCTTTATTTAATGTTAGTTTAGACCCGGCACTTAAAAGTTTCTCTCGCACTTTTGCTGAGTTTTTGCCAAACACTATTCTATCCCTGACCATCTCATCTTCGTTTGCACTGTCTTCCTTTAGCTGGACATTGACTTTTTCCACCATGTGCTTTGTTTTCTCAGTAGCTGCACTTATGAATATGCTTGTATGCGTCACTTGCTTCATATTCTTTTGCTCCTTTCTTAATTGTGTAATGCGTTTTTTGTTCAGCGCTCTTTGGAGCTTTTGCTTGTTGTCTGCGTACTGTGTTCACAGTCAGTTCACGTGAGCCGCTTGGAGTACATGCATCGAATGTTTGCTATCTCGTGCGATCTTGCAATGTCCACGGCTTTATTTAATGTTAGCTCAGACCCGGCACTTAAAAGTTTCTCTCGCACTTTTGCTGAGTTTGTGCCAAACACTATTCTATTCCTAACCATCTCATCTTCGTTTGCATAAGCACAGTCCTTCACCAGCAATTTTAACTCCGATACAAAGTGATCAAAAGTCTCGTTTATACCTTGCGTCTTCTCACTAAACTTGTATCTCGCGAAAATCATATTCGTCTTAGGCATGACAAACGCCTAATGGCGGCAGAGTGTCTGCTGCTGACGGACGGCCTTATATGAGCAGGCACTCAATTACGTGGGAGGCGTGGGTATGGGGGACGTAATATAGGCAGGCAGCCAACTACGTGGGAGGCGTGGTGATGGGTGACACAACTCCGCCTCACACGGCGACCGAGCTGCAGGCTATGGCCGTATATATGTATGTAAGTAGGATTCAGTTATGACCGTTACGCGTAGAATTTCGAAATGAAACCTGCTTAACTTTTGTAAGTTAGCTGTAAGGAATGAGCCTGCCAAATTTCATTCTTCTACCTACACGGGAAGTTGGAGAATTAGTGATGAGTCAGTGAGTCAGTCAGTGAGGGCTTTGCCTTTTATTAGTTTAGAAGCTAGGAGCCACGCGTGAGCGGGTACGAGCGCAAGCACCTCGACACGCTCTCAGAAAGTAAGCTACTTTTATTGTAACTTTCTCGCGGGTTTATCCTGGGATTTCCTTCTCAAACGTATGCATGCACAAACTAAACTAAAACACTTTTTTTCTTTATCCACGGCAGGCCTGATTCAGGACACACGCCCACCGATCGTTAGTGCCGCACCACTCTTAACTGTCAAAGAAAGGCAAAATTAAAATCCTCGCAGAAACGTGCCCCCACACTTAGGCAATTAAAGCAGGTAAATGTTTTTTTTTTCTACAACGTAAAGCTTTCTTTTGTTTAAATTGGAAATGTCTAGCAGGCAGATTACCTCAAGTACCTGGTAAACAAAAAAGGCAAACATTAACAGTGTGTTCATCCATCCATCCATTATCCAACCTGCTATATCCTAACTACAGGGTCACGGGGGTCCGCTGGAGCCAATCTCAGCCAATATAGGGCGCAAGGCAGGAAACAAACCCTGGGCAGGGTGCCAGCTCACCGCGGGATGCACACGCACACACACGCACACTAAGGACAATTTAGGATCACTAATGCATCTAACCTGCATGGACTGTGGGAGGAAACTGGAGTACCCAGAGGAAACTCATGCAAGCACAGGGAGAACATGCAAACAGCAGTGTATTCATGTTTTCTTAATTACTGATTTCAGTTTGCCTTTACTATTTTATAACCAGTTTTTACTTAAGTTTTTTTTAAGTGAGCTACAAAATAATTGTAATCAAAAAACTGCAATGTCAGCTTTGTTTTCGATATATGAAAGTTATTTTCATTTTTTTGAAGTGCTGGTTTCAGATTTTGTTCACTTGGTCACATGTCCTTGATCTCGCAAGTCTTTGGGATGTGGGTGAACACAAAAGTATCCATGAAAGATCCACTTGGACAAAAAACACAACAACACCAGATGCTGACACAGGATCATAAACCAATGTACCGTCATTTGGCCCTGGTACCCCTCATTCCCCCCACCCCCCCAAGACCTGCACATTAGGTGGATTTGCAGTACTAAATTAACCGTAGTTGTATGTGTGTGTGTCTAGGTGTTCACCCAGTGATGTACTGGCACCCTGTCCAGTGAGTGTTGCTGTCCTGTGCAATATGCTTGCTAGGAGAGTGTCCAGCTTACCCGTGACCCTGCTCAGTACAGTATATAACTGGAACTGAAAACAGATGAATGGATAAAATGCTTTTTTTTTAATATAAGGTAAATCAATGAGTCTCACTAACCTAAAATAGCTTTAAAACTAAGAATATCCCTTGTATATGAAGATGCAGAAAAACATCTAGAAAGATAAACAGGCAAAGTAAGCTATTTCCCAAACAGGTAATTGGTTAAATCACAAATCAATATAAGCTTCCAGTAGTAAATAGTACACATGCAACCAGCTTAATAAAACAAATTTATATGTAAAGGCAGCTGCAATTTGTTTCCCAGGATTGCAGTACAGGCATTATTTCAGATTGCTTAGTTGCATGATGACTAGCTGAGAGCTGATTTTTGTGTGTTGCATTTATTTGGACTGTTATCAGTTGTTGGATGGAATTTACATTGCCTTTTATCATTTGAACCCCAAACGACTGTTATAGTACTTGCTTTCATACTAGAAACTGGTTACCACAATAATCAAATGGGGTAATCTCCTGTTATATTTGGTATAATCCCCTTAAGTACCTTAGGCAGAACAGTATGATGTTAAAGTACTGTACTGAAGTACCTTGAAGCTCACAATTTGTTTTAGCACCTGTTTATTGGTGTCCTTTACACATGCTTGAATAAACACTAGAGGACTTTCTCTGAGTCCCCCCCCCACATAAACTCTGTACTGCATACATTAGACTCTGTCTTAGTGAAAGTTGTTAATTGTAAAATCATCAGTAAAGTGTTTTTACTTGCTTTTAATCTTAACTTTAGAGCAGTTTTAAAAGGATGAATTTCCATTTGTAAAGAGGAAAAGGTTTCTTTTAAAAGTAACAAAAATGATCTTACTTATTAATTAATTATTCTGTGACGTGTTGTTACATTCTCACATCATTATGCATCCATAACACATTGGACAGATGGTGTTATACTTATTGTAGGCACAAGCTGTTATGGGTCAAAACAGGACAAAATTGCATTAACAAGTATATTATTGTAAAGAGCCTTATAATTTAATGCAACTTTCTTAACATTAAATTTCAATATACTACTCGAGCAGACGAAGCATTCAATTTACATTATGATGTAATGATTTCCCTTCTGTATGTTATCCTCTAAAGATACAGTATGATAGGGTGTACGTGCTTCTGAAGGGCCGAACATTGATATGGCTTGTAATACTGCTGCCTCACAGCTTTAGGTACCTGGGTTCAGGTCTGGTCAGTTTTTGTGTGAAGTTTGCACATCTTTGCCTTTTCCAATCTGCCAGAGCATCCTCTGTTCTCTACTTTTGTTAAAAAGTAAAATCAGTAATATTAAAAAGTCTATGTGTGATTGACATCTTTACCCAAGTCAGCCAAAGTTCATTGCGGCTTTTTGCATATTTTTTTAACAGCTGAAGCACAAGTAGGTTCCATGACTTACTCAGGGTCATCTGCCAAGTCAGGATTGATAACTGCAACATCAACTGTGAAGCGTCATATCCATAATGAATTAATGCAAGACATACAGAGAATGTGTGTGTGTATGTGTGCATGTACCATGTGATATTTTAGCATTTTTTACTGCTGTTTCAAAGCTTCAAGAAACTGGGTATGAATCTAAGCTGTACTATGTGTGTGGAGCCTGCTTTTTCTTGGTCTATTTGGGAGACCCACAATAAATGTCAACAGAAATTAATACATTAGTTAGTAGTGGTGCTCTTGATGTTCCAGTTGGAGCCTGTCAAAGTATGAAAAGGTTTGCAGTGTGTATGTCTAAAGAGAGCATGAATTTAAAATTCCCTGCGTTAAACAGGTCAGCAGCTATGGTGCTCCGGGGGCCAGCAATTGTGGAGTCTTAGATATACCAGGTTGTGCTAAGACCTTCTGGAACTTCTAAGATAATATTGTTATGGTACAATAAACCAGGCAGAGTCTAAGTAGGATCTAAACCGGTGATTCCCAACGTGGGGTGCACGCCCCATTGGGGGGCAATTTGATTTTTTAGGGAGGAAATTCAAGAATTTAGGTACGTTAAACAATTTATAAAATGAAAAAACAGTAATTCACTGTTAAAAATTATAGAAAAAAATAAACTTTATATTTTTATTTTTTACAGAGACATTTATATATCTATACTAATAAAAGGCAAAGCCCTCACTGACTCACTCATCACTAATTCTCCAACTTCCCATGTAGGTAGAAGGCTGAAATTTGGCAGGCTCATTCCTTACAGGTTACTTACAAAAGTTAAGCAGGTTTCATTTTGAAATTCTACGTGTAATGGTCATAACTCAATCCTACTTATGTACATATATACGTCCATAGCTTGCAGCTCGGTCGCCGTGTGAGGTGGAGTTGCGTCCCCCATCCCTATGCCTCCCACGTAGTTGGTTGCCTGCCTATATTGCGTCCCCCATCCCCACGCCTCCAACGTAATTGGCTACCTGCCCATATAAGGCTGTCCGTCGCTCCAGTCTCTTCATTCCCTTCCTTGCTTCGCCACGGTACTCATGTCTCCTTGCTGATAACTGCAGCCTTTTTATTAAATCCACGGCTTCTCTGCTGTTTTATTGTGCAGATAACTGCAGCCTTTTTATTTAATCCATAGCTTCTCTGCTGTTTTATTGTTCGTTTATTACGCTTATAGTTATTGTGTAGGTATTTTAGACTTAGTTTACATTGTTCAGGTACCCATTTCTTTTACCGTTCCAACCGTACCCCCATTAACATGTCTATCGAGGTGATCACCATCGATCAAAGAACTGTCACTTACCGAGTGGTTTCAATGCCCGGAGATGCCGCCTGCCTTTTACATTCTCTGTGTTACATATTGCTTGCCATATCAGGCTCAATCTTGATATCCAGAGGAACATTGTGTCTTATGTATTGAATGACTGGGACTGGTTCAAGGTGTGGACTGATGACGGTACAGGAGATAATTATACTACACAGGAGCACTATAAGAGTGAAATGCTTAAGCACTTCATCTATGCTTCTGCATGTGAGTTGATGGCTGCCGCTGAATTGTTCAGTTGTCACTTTCAAGTGTACCGAAATGGCCAAATATTTTACACCTTTGGAGAATTGCTAATGCCTCTTAAACATCTTAGATTCACAGGTGACGATTTCAGTAGTGGACACTTTGATGTTTATGAATGTTTCAACTCTCAAAAGCTGGATGCGAAGTTATCGATGAAGCCGGTTGTATGCTTACAACGCTTGACAGATGCTGAATGTCACTTCAACACAAGTCCTGCAAATACTAACGTAATTGAAACAAACCATGAAACTGAAACCGATTATGACAGCAGCAATCCAAGCTGTGAGAAAACAGTAAAAAGGAGGCGTGTCAGACGTTGTGGTACATTTTCTGATGCAGCTAGACGGAAACAACTTTGTGACTCTGCTGCCAAATACTCGCAGAAAAACCCACAGGTTAATAGACACACTGTCGCTAAATACTCACCGTCAAATCCACAAGTTTATAGAGACGCTGTCGCTAAATACTCGCAGAAAATCCACAAGTTAATAGAGACGCTGCCTCTAAATACTCTCAGGCAATTCCACAAGTTCATAGACACGTTGCCGCTAAATATTCGCAGGCAAATCCACAAGTTAATACCGGGAATGCCTGTTAAACATCTTAGATTCACGAGTAGCAATTTGGGTAGCGACCTCTTCAATGAATGAAACCTGTTATCTTTACAACGGTTCACAAACACAAATGTAACTTGAACACAACACGTCCTCCAAATACGAACCTGATTGAAAGAAATAATGATAATCAAATCCATGATGACAGCAACACTCATAACAGTGACAAAACAATTACATTGACAATCATGTTGCGTTATTTTTAAAATGTTTCCTTTTCTTTTTCATAACTTCTTTTACATATCTGCTGCGAAGCGCGGGTATTTTGCTAGTTTATATATGGGATGGTGAAGAACTTTTTAATTTATGATTTTACAACCGGCTTGCGTTTTTCTACTTAGAAATCATTTTTACCATTAAAATTATATGAATTGTAACAATGATTATATAATTTTGCAATATAATAAAAATATAAAATGATCAAAATAATACAGAAAAAGCTGTCATTAAAGTTATTTTATAATTATGAATATCACTTCTCATGTTTTCAAAACTGTATTTTCATATTACTTCATAGTATATTATTTTTTTTTAACAATTTTTTAGTGAAATCTTTATCAGTACTTCAACTATCCTTTTCCTCTTTTGTTTCCATGTTCTTTAGAAGCTTTTTTAGACCAAATTAATGACATGATGGGCTTCCTCTACGTGAGTAAGAGTTCACTTTTTGAATAGGTAATAATAAGAATAAGGTATATGTTACAGTGGGGGACATCATGATTTTAGAGAGGCCTAGGTGGGGCAAGGCCAAAAAAAGGTTGGGAACCACTGATCTAAACCATTCTTTCTCTAGAAATCATGGGAAACAAAGAACTTGGTCTATGTTTCTTCTGGCTTAGCCAAAGAAACATAATCCCACAGATCCCACAGAACCAATGTAACATAATAACAAAAACAACAAATATGTATTTATTATGTAACTTATATTAAGTTATATGTATATGTAAGGGGTCAAAACTCTTTTGGGACTTCCCCCATCGGGACGACATGCTGAAGAGTGCCCTGAAGCGGAATCACTGCGTCCATGGAGAACAGGTTTATCAGTCGGCGGGGCAACCACATGCTCCCAGTGTTCACAACTAAAGCAGATTTGAGTCAATTGCGATCGCGCTGTAAGTGCTTGCCATCAACAGGTGATGCAAGGAACATTATAAATGCAGGTAACAGGATTACTTATCTCTAACATGGCCACGACCCTGACTGATTGCAGTGTCTGTGTATAGGAGAATGGTAGATCCCGCTTTAATAAATAACCGTGCTGCTCCTGTTTTAATAAGGAATAATGTTGGTTTTGCTAAAGTACTGAGACTCAGTCTCGTGTTTTGGAGTGCAAGACAGGGACTCATATCACTGTATATATACAGTATATATTGTATTTTAAAATATTTCAACAAATGGCAATTTATACGAGTTCTAAGCTTATTGAATTCACAGTCCACTTGGATGTACTGAATATTATGAATCTTCTCTTCAGCCTAAATTCATTTATCACATTTTATCTCAGCTGGCTTACATATCTATCAGAGTCAACATCATATTAGGGAGCCAATTTTTCAACTTATCACAAAAGCACATGGAATCAGAACTTTTCAGATCAGATTTATACCACTTTTATATGTACAGACACTTGGAATGGAGTTGTCTGGTAATTGCACTCCCTAGCTAATTTTACGTTAGTATTTTTGTCATTCATAATTTCTGTATGTTGAAAAATCAAGATTCATTACAATACCAGGTCAGAGAGTTGGGGGGGGTTGAGTTTGAATTACAACGTGTTTTCTAATAGAAATGGTAGGTATCATATATTTTCAAGGGAGTCTTGGAAAATACAAGAAAAGAAGTAATTTAATGCCCCTTTCAACATTTTAAAATTGTTAAAGCATTGTTTTAAATGAAAACCCTGCACAAATTATCAGCAGTCCTGGTTCCTCTGTACAGATATTGCAGTTATAATTGCTCTCAAAAAAACCTGTATTGTTTATGTCATTATGAGCTGTAGAATTTGCAGATGTCTTGCCCTGAAAGCAATGTTAAGTACTAGTAGTTGCATCTCAGTGACGAATTAGCTTTCATTAATTTTGCGCACATGAGGCACATTCAGCATAAATATCACTTGTACCAAATATGGATTGCTTTCAAAATTTATTTGAACAGGCAAACAAAAAAATGGATATGAGCCAAAAATTGGAATTTAGTTACTTTTAGCTATGTAAAAGTAACTTAAAGTCTGCTTGTCTGTCTTCTTGCTTTCTCAGCAGAATTCTATAAAAATTATTGTGAATATTCTTTCCACACTATGCGACTCTTCAATTCCACCCGGGGTTAAACGTTAACATTATACAAAGTTATTATCTGTTTTACCTGCATTTTTATCACTAATTTAATATTTTTTATCAGTATGCTGCTGCTGGAGTATGTGAATTTCCCCTTGGGATTAATATAGTATCTATCTATCTATCTATCTATTGTAATCTTACTTGCTCTATAAAGTATATTGTATATGGTGCTGTAAAATTAGAGATTCAGTTGACAGTAAGATGAATGCATTGCAGTGTTTGAATGTGACTGATGTGAAACCTGTAGGTGTTTTTTCCATTGCTAATTAATCTGGCTATGGGTTTCCACAAAATTAAAGAAAAATCAGTGACTGTTAAAATGGCACTGTTTGATTTGTTATGTTTTCATTGTGATAAGATTTTGCATTCATTCATAATCCACATTTTTGCCAACAAAGCTTTTGATAATGAAGTAAAAAAAAGCAATTTAGAAAATGGGTAACATTATAATCTATACTAATAAAAGGCAAAGCCCTCACTGACTGACTGACTGACTGACTGACTCACTGACTGACTGACTCACTGACTCATCACTAATTCTCCAACTTCCCGTGTAGGTAGAAGGCTGAAATTTGGCAGGCTCATTCCTTACAGCTTCCTTACAAAAGTTGGACAGGTTTCATTTTGAAATTCTACGCATAACGGTCATAACTGGAAGCTATTTTTCTCCATTTACTGTAATGGAGTTGAGCTCGAAAGCCATGGGGGCGGAGTTTCGTGTGACATCATCACGCCTCTCACGCATTACGTAGAAAACCAGGAAGAGCTACAAAAAGCGCTGAAGAAAACATGCACTATGTAATTAAGAAGGCAGCGAAACAATTAGAAGCGAGCGATTGACATATAAAACCATATTCAGTGGCTCACGTGAACTGACGCAGTGCAGAGACAAAAAACAACAGTTCCAAAGAGTGCTGAACAAAAACTGAATTACACTACTACGCTCCAATAGACAAACCGCACGCCGTGGCGCAATAGTCGAGGCTTTGCCTCTATCGCCGACGTCCGAGGTTCGATTCCCGAGAGGGGATGCACTAAATATGTACGCGTGCTTCTCTATTCATTTTAGCCTTGCATCCCCTTGGTTTGAGACGTATGAAAAAATATGCGGTTAGCGCAGAAAGACAGATCACCAATTGAAGCTTTATGAATAATGGATACTTTATTCCCGATCAATGATTGTTTTGGTAAAGCCATACTCAGTGTATTCATTAGATGAACGGTAAAAAAGTAAGAGCGAGGGGAGGGTAACTTATTGAGGCACACAGGCAAAACCACAATAGCACGCGGGCTCGATGTACTGTAGTGCGCGTCAACTCGATCTGAATTGCGCGATCACATTCGAAAAAATATTTTTTTCAAGTTAGTCCATATGTGTCAAACTCAAGGCCCACGGGCCACATCCGCCCGTGTGTAATTATATCCGCCCGAGATCATTTTATATACTGTATTATTGTTATTAATGGCCGGGGATATGAAGCGCTGGTAACACAATAAACTACAGATCCCATAATGCAGCGCTTCAGCTGCCTTGCCGAACACTTACCGCGTTAATCAAGTCTAGCTTATGATGCTGCAAGTTATTGCGAAGCTAGCCCACGATGCCGAAGAAAAGGTGATTCTGAACATAGAGCCTTTAAAAACCGATGGGAGGCTGAGTATATGTTTACTGAACCCGTGTGTCTCATTTGTGGAGCTAATGTGGCTGTAATTACAGAATTTAATCTAAGACGGCACTATGAGACAAAACATCAAGATAACCTGAAAGACCTGAATGCAATGCACAAGATACAGAAAGCAGAAGAGTTAAAGAAGAATCTGACACTTCAGCAGACGTTTTACCCGTGCAAAATCACAAAGTGATTTCAAGTGAAGCTACTTTTATGGGAGACACAAATGCACCAGTGCAACTTGCCCCACTTTCCCTGTTGCCAAGTAATGTTGAACCAAGTCGGCGGTGTTCCCAAATACGCACTTTGCTGATAAACTGAGTGCACTGCGCACTGAGTTCACACGGCGCTTTGGTGGCTTTGAAGAACAAAAAAAGAATTTTGAGTTGTTTGCAACCCATTTGCCGTCGATGTGGAAACTGCACCTGTGCAGATTCAGATGGAGGTGATTGAGCTGCAGTGTAATGGCACACTGAAGGCAAAGTACGATACTGCACGGCCCGCACAGTTTATTCACTCCATTCCCGCAGAAATGCTCCAGCCTTGTGCATGTTTGGTAGCACATATCTGTGTGAGAAGCTCTTCTCAGTGATGAAGACTAACAAAACAGCACACAGGAGTCGCCTCACTGATGAGCACCTGCAGTCCATCCTGAGAATCTCCACAACACAGAACCTCACACCAAACATAAACGAACTTGTTGCCAAAAAAAGATGCCAGGCGTCCAAATCTGATAAAATGACATAAAGCAAAGACAATTGAATGATTTGATTTGTTATTGCTGAAAAGAACAAATTTTATTTATATTTCCAGGTTTTGTTATGCACCATGTTCATATTTGAATTTGTATAATTTTGACAGGATATATTTTTATGGAGAGCAAAATCTTTTGGGATATTTAAAATTTAAGTTTATTTTTTATATAAAATTACATAAGAGTAAAGAAATTTGAATGTTTGTTCTTTTAACGTTTACTTTATTTCTAACTTGTATAATTTAGACAGGATATATTTTTATGGAGAGCAAAATATTATAAGTTATTTAAGGTTTGAGTTGATTTATTCCAGAATAATATTCTGTCGACTAAATAAAAATTCCTTCTATTTAAAATTTAAATAGAACTTGAACAGAAACGATAGTTCATAATATCCACGCAGACTTGCATGTAAGAACGGGAATCATCCGTTTTAACAAGCAGCGTATTGCACTGATACGAAATAGCCTGCCCATTTAATTATTTAGGAATGGATCAATAAATTAAGATTTTGTACAAATAATGTTTTTCATTTTTCTTCCTTCATGGATTATGGCACCCCCAGCAACAGTTGCTCGCACCCCGAAGACTGTATTTATGTGTGTGTATATATATATATACTGTATATATATATATATATATAATGTGTGTGTGTGTGTGTATATATGTACAGGTATATATGTAGATATGTATGTATATATATGTTTATATATATATGTGTGTATGTATGTATATATATATATATGTATGTATATATGTGTGTGTATATATATATGTGTATATGTGTATATGTATATATGTATGGATATGTATACTCAGCAAAAAAAGAAACATCCTCTGACTTTCAACTGTTTTTACTTTCAGTAAACTTAATGTGTAAATATTTGTATAAACACTAAAAGAGTCAACACCATAAGACATAAACTAAAAATGTTTCACAATGTGTCCCTGCATGAAGGGAGGCTCAAAATCAAAAGTACCAGTCAGTATCTGGTGTGGCCACCAGCTGCTTGAAGTACTGCAGTGCATCTCCTCCTCATGGACTGGACCAGATTTGTCAGTTCTTGCTGTGAGATGTTACCCCACTCTTCCACCAAGGCTCCTGCAAGTTTCTGGACATTTCTGGGGGGAATGGCCCTAGCCATCGATCCAAATTGATCCCGCTCCAGGGTACAGGCCTCGGTGTAACGCTCATTCCTTCGACGATAAACACGAATCCGTCCATCACCCCTGGTGAGACAAAACCATGACTCATCAGTGAAGAGCACTTTTTGCCACTCCTGTCTGGTCCAGCGAAGGTGGGTTTGTGCCCATAGGCGGCATTGTTGCTGGTAATGTCTGGTAAGGACCTGCCTTACAACAGGCCTACAAGCCCTCAGTCCAGCCTGTCTCAGCCTATTGAGGACAGTCTGAGCACTGATGGAGGGATTGTGTGTTCCTGGTGTGACTTGGTCAGTTGTTGTGGCCATCCTGTAATTGTCACGCAGGTGTGATATTCGGATGTACCGATCCTGTGCAGGTGTTGTTACACGTGGTCTTCCACTGCGAGGATGATCAGCTGTCCTTCCTGTCTCCCTGTAGCGCTGTCTTAGGCGTCTCACAGTGTGGACATGGCAATTTATTGCCCTAGCCACATCAGCAGTGGCCTAGTGACCTGCAGCATGCCTAATGCACGTTCACGCAGATGAGCAGGGACCCTGGGCATCTTTCTTTGGGTGTTTTTCACAGTCGGTAGACAAGTCTCTTTAGTGTCCTGCGTTTTTAGAACTGTGACCTTAAATGCCTACTTTCTGTAAGCTGTTAAGGTCTTAACGACCATTCCACAGGTGCATGTTAATTAATTCCATCCATCCATCCATCCATCCATTTTCCAACCCGCTGAATCCGAACAAAGGGTCACGGGGGTCTGCTGGAGCCAATCCCAGCCAACACAGGGCACAAGGCAGGAACCAATCCTGGGCAGGGTGCCAACCCACTGCAGGACACACACAAACACACCCACACACCAAGCACACACTAGGGCCAATTTAGAATTGTCAATCCACCTAACTGGCATGTCTTTGGACAGCGGGAGGAAACCGGAGCACCCGGAGGAAACCCACGCAGACACGGGGAGAACATGCAAACTCCACGCAGGGAGGACCCGGGAAGCGAACCCGGGTTTCCTAACTGCGAGGCAGCAGCGCTACCACTGCGCCACCGTGCCGCCCATGTTAATTAATTGATTATGGTTAATTGAACATGCATGGAAAACATTGTTTAAACCCTTTACAATGAAGATCTGTAAAGTTATTTGGATTTTTAAAACATTATTGTTGAAATACACAGTCCTGAAAAAGGGACGTTTCTTTTTCTGAGTATATATATATATGTTTATATGTGTGTATATATATATATATATATATACTGTATATGACAGCAACACTCATCACTCACAACAGTGACAAAACAATTACATTGACAATCATGTTACGTTATTTTCAAAATGTTTCCTTTTCTTTTTCATTACTTCTTTAACACACTACTTCTCCGCTGCGAAGCGCGGGTATTTTGCTAGTTTTAATATATAATTGGAGTCTTTCTTCCACATTTATAAAAACATTCAATGTACATTAATTTGCCAGTCTTTACAATTTTTGGGTTAAATGATTGCTACATTTCTTGCAAAATCTGCTATAAGGTCAGGATGAACAAAATATTAATTTAAAAACTTGTGCATTCATTCTCCAGATATCTTTTATCTTTAAAAATTCAAGCTTTTAGAGATACAATAGGAAAGGTCAAAGTTAACCTTTGGCTTTAATAACAAATAGGGCAAATGAAGAAATTTTATAAAATAAAAGATTTATTTTACAAACAATTCTGTAGCACAGAAGTCAAAAATCCAGTTATACAATCAAAAACACAGTGATAATTGGATAGAGCTCACCAACACCCAGTGTATACAATGTACTACAAGGAACTGTGTTTTCCCTCAGTCCCTTGATTTTAATGAACAGGTAGCCCTGCCTCTTGAAAAGTAGGGACTCTTCTCTAAGTCAAAGGGGAAATTATTGAAACAGACTAAAATTGGACGTAGCTGTGTATCTTCTAGTAAACATTATTTTCTACCACCTCATTTACTGTAATAGAAAAAGTGTTGGCGTTTGTCATGCCTACAACGAATACGATATTCGTGAGATACAAGTTTAATGAGAAGACGCAGGGTATAAAAAAGACTTTTGATCACTTTGTAACAGAGTTAAAATTGCTGTAACGGAGTTAAAATTTCTGGTGAAGGACTGTGCTTATGCAAACGAATAGGAAAGCAGGGTGTAAAGCTTAACTTTAAATTAGGTTCATAGACACGCTGCTGCTGGCGTTTGTCATGCCTAAGACTAATATGATATTCGCGAGATGCAAGTTTAATGAGAGGACGCAGGGTATAAACGACACTTTTCATCACTTTGTAGCGGAGTTAAAATTGCTGGTGAAGGACTGTGCTTATACAAACGAAGATGAGATGGTCAGGGATAGAATAGTGTTTGGCACAAACTTAGCAAAAGTGCGAGAGAAACTTTTAAGTGCCAGGTCTGAGCTAACATTAAATAAAGCCGTGGACATCGCAAGATCGCACGAGATAGCACAAGCACAGCTGAGAAGCTTCGATGCATGTACTCCGAGCGGCTCGCGTGAAATGACTTTGCACGACTGGGAAAGGTAAACCCATGCATGCAGTGTGTGATGTCTCAGATAAAGAGGAAGACAAGCTGTTTATTGATTTAGTAAGAAAGGAACAACCCTCTAAATCTGAACAAGCCTTTGTAGACATATCAATAGGAAAGCAAGGTGTAAAGTTTAAGTTCATAGACACACTGCCACTAAATATTCACAGGCAAAACCACAATTTAATACCGGGAATGCCTGTTAAACATCTTAGATTCACGAGTACCAGTTTGGGTAGTGAACACTTCGATGAATGAAACCTGTTATCTTTACAACGGTTGACAAACACGGAATATAACTTGAACACAACACATCCTCCAAATACAAACCTGAGTGAAATAAATAATGATAATCAAATCCTTGATGATAGCAACATTCATAACAGTGACAAAACAATTACATTGACAATCATGTTACATTATTTTTAAAATGTTTCCTTTTCTTTTTCATAACTTTTTTAACACACTACTTCTCTGCTGCGAAGCACGGGTATTTTCCTAGTAGCAAATAAAAGAAAAATAAGCACACAATTTTAGGTTAACATAGAAAACAATAAATATGAATAAAATACAGGACAATTAATAATGATTAGAGTACCCTCATAAAGGTCCAGACAAAGGATTTAAACTCATGGAAAGGGGAAAGAAAGTCAGCGTATGTTAAATGCCTTCCTGAACAGTTGCATTTTAAGATGTCTTTTAAAAAAATGGATTGAGTAATTTATCTGAATAATTTAGGGAGATAATTCCAAAGTAAAGTTGCAACAGAGCTATAGGCTTTGTCACCAATAGAGCATCATGACAAGATTACCAGCAATGGACAAGCGTGGGCAGAGAGTATTGTTGTGATACAGGATATTCCTGATGCAACCTGCAGCAAAACCGTTTAATGTTTTATAGAATAGTATTTGGATTTTGTATTCAGTCATAAAGGGTAGAAGGACTCAAGGAAGACTGAACATTAGAGACTTTATGTACTCTCTACTGCAAGTCTGACTAAGGACTCTTGCAGGAGAGATTTGATTCAGTTGAAAATGAGATAATAAATTAGAATGGGCACATGCCAAAGGAAGTTCACATCAGATGTAATAAACATGAAAAGCTACTTATTATCGGGAAAAGGAATAAGAATGTTCGGACATAGGATGCTGTGAGTGTGGAATCAAGAAACTTCTAGTATGATTCACACAAGTTGCATGAGAAAGGTAAGAACCAAAAATTAGGCCAAGATTCCTTATAGAAGAAGACATGATGGTATCATCACCCAAAATGAATAAAAGGAGTTAATTTTCTTAAGATGAGTTTAATTGACTATTAGCATGAATTGAATTTTGTTGCAGTTTAATCATAAAGAGTTATACTCTATGCAGAATTTAATTTCTCCAAGACAAGCCTTGAGCTGGGCATTCCCTGACATTTAAGTTATGAGGATATTGCTGTGCTATAATACGAGTTATTTTTATAGTAATATAAAAAGAGTGCAGAATGATGTTGTTTATTTAATATATATATATATACTGTATATACAGTATATATATTGTGAATAAGGCGCTATATAAAGCGCCCGACCCGGCACAGATTCACACTGAGGCACGTGTAAATTTAACAGAACTTTTTTATTTTCTCTTCACCCGTGGGCGCACGTCTTCCCCGTGTCCCACAGACCCAACACAGTCCCAAACACTTAAACAGTTCAAACATTCTTCCTCTGTGGGGCACGTCTTCCCCGTGAACCCCACAGGTATAACACAGTCCCAAAGCACCTTACTTTACACACAGCAATCCTTCCGCTGGCACCACCACTCCTCCTCTCAGGCAACCTTGTCCTCTTCCTCCCGATTCTGGCCCAGAGTGGTGGTTGCTGGCTCCTTTATTGCCCTCCCGGGAGTGCTCCTGTTGCTTGTTCACCTGTTCCCAATTGCACTCCCGTGTGGGCCTGATGATTAAACCAGCTGGGCTTAATTATTTGTCTCAATCCCTGGCGGCCATCCTGGGTCCCCACAGGGTTGGGGAGAACTCCATTTCCCATGAAACCCTGCAGGAAACTGAGGCATCATCAACCAGGGAGGGTGCCACCAAGCGTCCCGAGGGAGGTACTGAGAAGTCCATGGCTGCTCCCCCGGACCATATACAGCAGGGTCGTCCCGACCGGGCGTGGGACCCGGCTGTCCATTACACCACCCCTCTTCCAGATGAGTCTCGTGGGACCCAGCGGCCCGTCCCCCGAGGGCTGGTCTTCTTCTCCATAATGGGGAGTTGGTGTCCTCAGCATTACGGTTCTGCCCTGTGGAAATATAAGCAAATGGTCTGGGGGTGTTGCCCCGACGTCGCTGCCACTTGGACATCCTCACAGGACAATACTGCCAGATGTGGCCACAGTTGCCGCAGTTGTAGCACACTCAACTCCCTTTGGCTTGACCTTTGCGGGAGTGGAAGCAGGCAGGAAACTCCTGCCCGTTCACCCGCTCAGTTGAGGGTTCCAAGCGTCCCGGGGAAATGTAGTGCGGAGTCTCTGGTGGCTTCCCCGGAACATGAGCAAAAGGGCCGGGCGTGGAACCCGGCCATCCATGACAATATATATATATATATATATATATATATATATATATATATATATATATATATATATATATATATATATATATATATATAAGCAAAATCCTGGGGTAGGCCTAAAGCATCGTAATAATAAATCTACTATTTGTGTGATGAAGAATTCCTGCTTTTTATAATTTTAAGGGAAACAAATATTAAACAGACTTTAAACATTATGCCATGAAATGGCCAGCAGTCATTTACATTTTATATTTCCTTGAAAACCAGGGTTTGTGTCCCTTGGTCCTCCCAGTGTAGAATTTGCATGTTCTCCCTATGTTTGCATGGGTTTCCTCCCACAATCCAAAGACATGCAGGTTAGTTGAATTGGCAATCCTTAATTGGCCCTAGTGTGTGTTTGTAGTGTGTGTGTTCACCCTGTGATAGACTGGTGCCCTGAGTAGGGTTTGTTCCTGTCTTGCGCCCTATGCTACTTGGGACAGGCTCCAGCAGGCCCCTGCAACCCTGTTCTGGACTGTGCGGGTTAGAAAATGACTGACTGATTTCCTTGAAAAAGATCTACATATCCAACCCTAGCTTGGACTGGAATTCAATCTTATATTTGGGGTCAGCCTAAAGATATTCTTGTTAGGTACATTCATTTGCAAAAATATTTCAGTGTTAATCTAAAGCTTTGTATTGGAAATATATGCCACGGTATATTTTTTTTGTGTTAAAATGTCCTGTGAGTTGTAGGAACATAATGAATTTGAGTACCTATGCAACTGCATAAACATGCATTTTTGTCTTTGTACCTTGTGTTCAAAGATGTGGGGTGCAAAAATCTATACCGCTCCTCTTAAATGGATCTACTGTATGAGGAGATGCTGTAACGTGATATTTCTGGCAGACTCGGCCATCCAGCTAGATGGACTGACCATCTTCTAAGTAGTCAGAGACGCCTTTTTGTCCAGTAAGACCCACGGGGGCGGACTGTGTGTTTATGTGAACAGAGAGTGGTGTACGAACGTTACCTCAGTTGCGCGACACTGTTCCCAGCTGATAGAAGTTTTATCTGTAAGGTGTCGGCCTTTCTACCTGCCGAGGGAATACAGTTGCATGCTGGTGGTTGCCGTCTACCTCCTGCCTAGCGCAAATGCTATCCAGGCGCTAGCGGAACTCTACGAGATCATCAACAAACTGCAAACGACGCACCCCGAGGCATTTTTCCTTATTGTTGGAGACTTCAATCATGCCAACTTGAAGTCATTTCTCTCAAAATTCTCCCAGAATATAAACTTTGCTACTAGATGGGGAAGCTGTCTGGACGCCTGCAAGGCCCTACCCCACCCTCACTTGGGCTGTTCAGATCATATCAGAGTTTTTATGGTCCCTGCATACAAGTCCCTGCTGAAGCGCACTAAACCAGCCCGCAAGAGCATCAGAGTGTGGCAGGTTGGTGCGGTTTCAGCTCTCCAAGACTGCTTCGAATTGACAGACTGGGACATTTTCAGAGAGGCTGCTATGGATGGTACTCCATCGATCTGGAGGAGTACACAGACTCTGTGACTGGCTACATCTCCAAATGCATAGAGAATGTTACTGTTACCAAGGATGTCACCACAAGAGCCAACCAAAAGTCCTGGATGATAGGAGAAGTGCACAAGCTACTCAAGATCAGAAATGCAGCCTTCAGATCTGGAGACAAGGCCGCCCTCAGGGTGACCAGAGCCAACCTGTCTCGAGCTATAAGGAGAGCTAAGTGGGCATACGCGCAGAAGATCAACAAACAATTCAGCAGCACCAGAGACACACATCATATGTGGCAGGGCGTTCAGGCAATTACAAACTACAAGCCCAACCCACACAGCAGTGATGGTGATGCCTCCCTTCCGGATGAGCTGAACAACTTCTTTGCACAGTTTGAGGCCTAGAACAAAAAGCCTGCGAGAAAAGCAAGACTTCCCACCGAAGAAGTCATCAGTGACATGCCTGAATGACTACCGACCAGTTGAACTCACACCAATCATAATGAAGTGCTTCGAAAGGTTAGTCATGTCACACATAAAGACTAATCTCCCTGCCTCCTTTGACCCTCTTCAGTTTGCATACCGCTCAAACAGGTCAACTGAGGATGCCATATGCTTTGCCCTTCACCTCTCCCTGACACATCTGGATAAAAAAGACACATATGCTTGGATGCTATTCATAGACTTTAGCTCTGCCTTCAACACAATCATCCCTCCAAAGCTGGATGTAATACTGAGCAGGTTGGGCCTGAACACCACCCTCTGCAATTGGATTCTGGACTAATTGACAGAGAGGCCCCAGTCAGTTCGGATGGGCCACAACACTTCCAGCATCATCACACTGAGCACTGGCGCACCGCAGGGCTGTGTGCTTAGTCCACTACTGTTCACCCTGCTGACTCACGACTGCACGGCCACGCACAACACCAACCACATCATCAAGTTTGCGGATGATACAATGGTCCTGGGACTGATAAGCAGGGATGATAAAAGAGCATACAGAGATGAGATGAAGCGGCTGTCCGCATGGTGTGAAGACAACAATCTATCTCTCAATGTCGACAAGACAAAAGAGATAATCGTGGACGTGGAAAATCACGTCCTGCCCACATCCCACTCAGCATCAACGGTTTAGATGTGGAGACTGTTAGGAGTACCAAGTTCCTCGGTGTGCACATAACTGAGGAACTTACGTGGACACATAACACCTCATCACTAATCAAGAAAGCCCAGCAGAGACTACACTTCCTGATGCGGCTGAAGCGAGCATGTCTTCCCCCTTCCATCCTCACCATGTTCTACAGAGGCACCATGGAGAGTGTCCTGACCAGCTGCATCACTGTCTGGTATGAAAACTGCAACATATCTGACCACAAGCGCCTGCAAAGGATAGTGAAGACAGCAGAGAACATTATTGGGGTGCCTCTCCCTTCACTACAGGACATATTTTACAAACGCAGTGTCCGCAAGGCCTGCAGCATTGTGCAGGACCCCTTACACCTCTCACATGGACTTTTCACACTTCTGCCATCCAAGAGAAGATATTACAGCATCAAAGCCAAATCTGCCAGGCTGCAGGAGAGTTTTTACCCCCAAGCTGTTAGACTCCTTAACACCAGCCTGGGACCTTCCACACAGCCTCAACCACTTTTAAAAACAGAACATTTATACATAAAACCACTGTCCTGCAAAGACGAGTGTGCATGTAGAAAAGAACTGAAAATTTCATACTGACCTTTAAGTATTTTGACACTCTTGATATCCTTCTGCTGTGAAACATTCTGACCTGTCATTGTTTACACACGTCTTAAACAACTATTATCATACACTGATAATTTTATTTTATTTATTTATTTATTTATTTATTATATTACATATCTTACACATAAATATTGCTGCTACTTCTTTGTCCTATTTTTGCACAATGTCTTGTCATGTTTGTGTTTTAATTTTTAATTTTAAAAATTTTAAATTTTAATTCTATTTTTAATTTATTATTTGCACATCATGTTGTTACACTGTGGACCCTGAGCTTCGCAATTTCGTCTATCTGTATACTTGTATATGGATGAGATGACAATAAAGTTCACTTTGACTTTAACTTTTGAAGTGGAAGGGAAGTGTGGGGGAACACCTGTGAGGAGTACTAGATGCCATGGCTAAGTTGCAGATAAAATCTATGATTTAGACTAAAAATAAATATAACAAGATATGCTGAAAGAATATATACAGTTTACACATTTTTTATCTGGGCAAACTCCAGAAGCAACAGATCACTAAATGACAAGCAATGTTTACATCCTATATTAAGTACTTAAAGAACTAGCTTTATCTCTGTGCTGTGACTGGTGTTCTTGTATAGAATTCTAAGATTAGCTTTAAATGTAAGAAATTTGCTCACCATCTTGAAAAATTACCTACTTTGAAAAAATGCAGAGGCTGTACCCAGGGGACTTTGTTTAGTTTCACACAATAAGCTAGCCTTGAGGTCTTGAGTTCTATTCCTTATGTCACACACTGACTGGAATTCATGAAAGTATTATGTGCCATCCCATACCACTGGATACTTTTTATAGCATTCTGAACTTGCCTTGCTATTCTTCTTGCAATCACTCCAAATATGCTGTTGTGCTTTATCTTCTAAAAGTTGTAATTTTCATGTCTAGGCTGATTTGAAAGTCAATGTAAATTGAGAAAGTCTACTGGGAATTTCAGTCAGGGGTACCGTGAATTTTTTATTCCAGTTTCAGTTTTTCCTGCTTTTCTTGTTTTTATGTTTACTTTTCCATAGTCTGAGGAGAGAATCTGACAATGTTAGCATAAATAGACAAATTAACAAAATGAAAATAAATAAAAAGTACAATGCAGACTTTTAGGTTTTCCTGATGTTTTATGTGAAAGTGTGTTGTGACATTATACTTTGCTTATAGATGTTTGTAGTTTTATCTTGGAATTTCATTACAAAAAAAAAAAAACAACTTTTTAAATGTACAAGGACAGTAGCTTGTTGTTGTGGTTAGTGCTGCTGCTTCACTGTGCTATCAGATTGGCATAAGTTAATTGTTGACTTTAAACTGGCTCCTATAGAATTTTAATACAATTTTTAATCAATACATGATAATTTTTACAATTTAATAGACACATATACTTAAATGAAGTTGTAACAATGGATTATTAAAAGCATAAAGAAATGGATTAAAGGGTTAACTAAATGCAGCATAATGCTTTTGCCTCATGTAGAAGATAGCTAAGTTTAAAATGAAGTAGATGTGTAATGAACACCCCTTTAAAAACTGAGAACTAGTGAGAAAGCCCAAAAACCCCTATTATGAAGTGGTGATAAGATCAGTGGGAAAACCTGTAGAACACCCCTATTAATGAAGCAATGTTTAGAATAATGGAAGAATCAACATGTATACAAAGTTACTGGTTGCTGTAGTCGATTGGCTAACATGATAGAATTCTGCATATTAATCAGCTGATATGATGTGTTAGATAAGGTAATGGTACTAGGAAAGTATAAAAGTGAATTACTTTTTTTTTCTTGTTTGCTCATTCCATAGAGTGAGACATTTGTGCATTTCTGTGTGCAGACAACCATTCTGCATTTTCTTCTGGTCTTCGTGAATGACTTCTTTGAAAACAGAGGAAAGTTTTTTCCACAACACTCCATGCTGATGTGTGCACAAATTTAGCTTGTACTGGAATTGTACCCTGTCCAATGTTCCTTCCCACTTTGCACAAAGTGCTGCTAGGATAAGCACTGGGCATTTCACAACCCTCAAAGAAAGTTCAGAATTTGTGGGTAGGTGAATGTTGTACAGCATACATTCATATTTCAGAATATTAAAATTCTGGTGATATTCAATTCATTTGATTCCTTAACAATAGAACTTAAAGCAGTGGTCATTACTTCTAGTACCAGCAGCCATACAACATGCTGTTTAGAGCAGGTAATCCACCTGTAGCTAAGCTTGTTCAGGCCTGGCCAGTACTTGGATGGGATACCATCTATGGAAAACCTGGGTTACTGTTGGATGAGGTGTTGGTGAGGCCAACAGGGGGCTGGTGTATGGATACCAATGCAACAGTGAAATGACAGGGACATTGTGCTGCAAAAATGGTGCTATCCTTTGGATAGGGTGTAACTGACTATCTATGGTAAAGAGTAGGGTGTTTCCTGATGTCTTGGCTAAATTTCCTATAATGGCCTAGTTATTCTGGTCTCCTAATCATCCCCCATTACTAATTGGCCATCTCTCTCTCTCTCCGCTCTTTATCACCTAATCACTAATATGTAGTGAGCATATTGGCGCAAAATGGCAGCATGGTGGTTGAAATGTCTTCCCCTCTCTGTATAATTCACTTTAAGTGTCTTGAAAAGCACTATATAAATACAATGTCATCGCCGTCTTGTTAATATTCACAAAGAAAAATCCAAATATAAATTCCAAAAACAAATATAAAACTGCACATGTAAATGACTAGCATGACTTTTCTTGTCATGTTCATATAACAATGTTTAAAAAGATATGCTTTAGTAAAGAATGTTTTGTTTTAGGATAGGGTTAGCCTGGTTTTGTAGTGACTAGTGTTGCCACCTTACACCAGTTAGAAGTTGAGATTTCCACCTTTGCCTTTTTCTATGTGGAGTATAAGGTTTCTCATTTTACTCACATGGGTTTCCTGTTCTATTCCACAGTCCAAAGATGCCCTGTTTGATGAACTTAACACTGTAGATTGGTTTCATAAAAGAGTCTGTCACCATTCATATTAATGAACTGGTACCCTTATACCTGTAGTTGTCAGGGTATTCTGATTCACCCCAATACACATTTTTATATTTGTGCATAAGTTTTATACTTTCACTGCAAACTAATTAAAAAGAAAATATACTTTGCAACAGATTTAAAAAGTACATCTTTGTTGTGCAAATGCACAACATAGCACAACATATTTAAATATTGTGACTGAAATAGTAAGAGAAAGTGATGCCACCCACATACTTCGCAGAGACCAAAGAAATGGTAATAAAGTCAGCTTCTGTGAATATCAAGGGTGTGCAATCAATATACTTTTACCTTGAGTCCAAGTCACTGAAATACAGGGCCACTGAAGCATAAAACATTGTGTAAGTGAAAAGAAGGAGGTTTATAAAGTCAATTCTCGACTATAAAGGCCAGTGAAGTTGGGAAATATATGGCTTCTGATGTATCAAGTATTATAATGGAGACAGAGTAAGGTTGTGTCACCATAAATGGAATAAACAGGTTAAAGTGATTTCCATGCTAAAAATGAAAAGTAAGTTGGAAACAATATTTTTCAGCTGTTTTAAGTTCCTTGGATATATGTTTAAAGTAGAGAATGCAAAGGAAGATGTAGAGTGAGTGAAAATGGGGGAGGGATTAGAAGGATATAAAGCATGATAAAATGAAATAAAAGATAAGTAAGAAATTGAATGCTGGGAAGACATTAGAAGAGAGTTTAAGAATAAACTCATCTCAGATTACAAACAGTTTAGTGTTTCTGTGATCAGCAAAGGTGAAATATGCTTAAGTTTGTCCTTTTTGTATGTTTTTTGCCTTTTTCTAGACTCATCTGACCCATACTGTATATTTTAAAATGTTGATTATCAGATTATATTGAGATGTTTAATTGTTAGTGACATATGCTACAGTAGTCACATTTGATATCTACAGAAAATATCATCCCTGTGTTTCCTTTATTTCTAAGTGTTGAAACCATGAAGCCAATTGATTTAACGGTATAAGAAAATGATCAGTGGGTAATGAAATCTTTTTGAAATAAACTTGACAGTAGTATTTGGTTTCATTATACTACTTCATGGTGTCCTTATTTGCCATGAAGTGGGAGATCTAATTATAAAAATCAGAGGCCATACAAAGTTTGTGTACATGAAGCTGACTCATGCTATGTTTTGTGAAAATATTAATCCAGATTCAGTCTGAATTTCAGCCATAAGCCAAAACATGCGTTGTTGTTATTATTATCTATATATATAACTAGCAAAATACCCGCGCTTCGCAGTGGCGAAGTACTGGCTTAAAATTTTTATTAAGAAGAAAACCTTTTTAAACTGAGGGAAAATATGCCAATAATTATTTGTTATGGATCTCTTTGTATACCACATTGTGAGTTCGGCCCTCCGGTTGTAATATGACCAAGCTGTGCACTGAGCTTACTCTTGAGCATGCAACGTACAGTTGGCCATGTGAAAAGTAATCTTGTTTCAAATCTCACAGCTTGGATTTCTGCTGTCATAATCGGTTTAAGTTTCATGGTTTGTTTCAATTATGACAGTATTTGTAGGACTTGTGTTGAAGACACATTCGGCATCTGTCAAGCGTTGTAAGTATACAACCGGTTTCATCGATAACTTCACATCCAGCTTTTGAGAGTTTAAACATTCATAAACATCAAAGTGTCCACTACTGAAATCGTCACCTGTGAATCTAAGATGTTTAAGGCGGTTGTTGAAAGGTGTAAAATATTTGGCCATTTCGGTACACTTGAAAGCGACAACCGAACAATTCAGCGGCAGCCATCAACTCACATGCAGATCCATAGGTGAAGCGCTTAAGCATTTCACTCTTATAGTGCTCCTGTGTAGTATAATTATCTCCTGTGCTGTCATCAGTCCACACCTTGAACCTGTCCCAGTCATTCAATACATAAGACACAATGTTCCTCCGGATATCAAGAGTGAGCCTGATATGGCCGTGCAATATGTAACAAAGAGAATGTAAAAGGCAGGTGCCATCTCCGGGCATGGAAACCACTCGGTAAGTGTCAGTTCTTTGATCGATGGTGATCACCTTGATAGACATGTTAATGGGGTTACGGTTGGAATGATAAAAGAAATGGGTACCTGAACAATGTAAAGTAAGTCTAAAATACCTACACAATAACTATAATCGTAATAAATGAACAATAAAACAGCGGAGAAGCCGTGGATTAAATTAAAAGGCTGTAGTTTTCAGCAGGGAGACGTGAATCCCATGGCGTAGCAAGGAAGAGAATGTAGAGAATGGAGCGACGGACAGCCTTATATAGGCAGGCAGCCAACAACGTGGTCACACGGTGACCGAGCTGCAGGCTATGGATGTATATATGTACGTAAGTAGGATTCAGTTAGCGTTGGGAACCTGCGTACCAAATTTCTTGAAGATGGGCCCATAAATAACAAAGGCCATTGAAAAGTTCAATATGGCGACCGACAGTGGCATCATACCACCGAAATAAGTACATACATTGGTTTCGGTTAGCGCAGGGAAGCTGCCTACCAAATTTCGTGAAGATGGGGCCATAAATAAGAAAGTTCAACATGGCGAACGTTGTCAACCGTTATGACCGTTACATGTAGAATTTCGAAATGAAACCTGCTTAACTTTTGTAAGTAAGCTTTAAGGAATGAGTCTGCCAAATTTCAGCCTTCTACCTACACGGGAAGTTGGAGAATTAGTGACGTTGGAAAATTCAATATGGTGGCTGACAGTGGCATCATACCACCGAAATAAGTACGTACATTGGTTTCGGTTAGCGCAGGGAAGCCGCCTACCAAATTTCCTGAAGATGGGGCCATAAATAAGAAAGTTCAACATGGCGGATGTTGTTGACTGTTATGACCGTTACGCATAGAATTTCGAAATGAAATCTGCTTAACTTTTGTAAGTAGGCTGTAAGGAATGAGCCTGCCAAATTTCAGCCTTCTACCTACACGAGAAGTTGGAGAATTAGTGACGTTGGAAAGTTCAATATGGCGGCCGACAGTGGCGTCATGCCATCGAAAGAAGTATGTACATCGGTTTCGGTTAGCGCAGGGAAGCCGCCTACCAAATTTCGTGAAGATGGGACCATAAATAAGAAAGTTCAACATGGCGGACGTTGTTGACTGTTATCGACCGTTATGACCGTTACGTGTAGAATTTCGAAATGAAACCTGCTTAGCTTTTGTAAGTAAGCTGTAAGGAATAAGCCTGCCAAATTTCAGCCTTCTACCTACACGAGAAGTTGGAGAATTAATGAGTGAGTGAGTGAGTGAGTGAGTGAGTCTGTGAGGGCTTTGCCTTTTATTAGTATAGATTTACTAAGTCGCCCAACCATGGGATACGCACGACAGAGCCCCGCCCGCCAACTCACAGAGCCCCGCCCACCAACTCTAAGACCATGGGGATACGCACAACAGAGCCCCGCCCGCCAACTCTAACCCTCCTCCCACGTCATGGTATACGTACGATAGAGCCCCGCCCGCCAACTCTAATCCTCCTTCCACGTCCACCCTCGCTCTGGATACATGCGTACTGCCTGTTCATGTGCCTGCACGCAACACCTCACCAAACACAGCCTCAGTCACTTTCGTTTGTGCTACAGTCCATAAGAACCTCTGCGCCAAGTTGACTTTTCATTGTTCTTTTCGATTCCGGCTGTCTATATATATAATTCACTGAGTCGCCCAACCATGGGATATGCACGACAGAGCCACGCCCACCAACTCACAGAGCTCCGCCCACCAACTCTAAGACCATGGGATACGCATGACAGAGCCCCACCTGCCAACTCTAACCCTCTTTCCGCGTCCACCCTCGCTCTCGAGGCTTGCGTACTGCCTGCTCATGTGCCCTCATGCCTTAATAGTCTTACTCCCACTGGCATGCCTCCGCATAAACTCAAAATTAAAATTGGTTCAGTCGTCATGCTTCTCAGAAACCTCCTGCCAGCAAGAGGTATATGTAATGGCACTAGACTTTCTGTTACCAGCATTCACCGCAATGTACTGGAGTGTAAAACTATCGCGGCTGCTACCTCACAAACTGTCCTTATTTCCCAGATTTCAATGACCGCATCAGATTCAAATTTGCCTTTTACTTTTACATGCAGACAATTTCCTGTTAGATTGGCCTTTGCAATGACAATTAATAAGGCACAGGGCCAAACTTTCAAAAAGATATGCGTGTATCTGCCAAAACCAGTTTTCACTCACAGACAATTGTATGTTGCTCTCTGCAGAGTTCCATCTTTTCATTCACTCACAGTCGTATCCTCAAACCCACCTCATTTTGGACAACTGTGTCTTTCAGGAAGTCTTCACCCATTAATGAATAATTACGTGGCGTATGCTACGCTGCGGGTTGGCTAGTTATTATTTTTGCAAATGCAGTATCACTCTTAAATGGTATTTATTTATTACATTTGCACTTAGATAGGATGTAGAGCAGGAATGGAGTGTTGGTTGCTACCTGTTTCAAATATCTGTTTTTGTCCAGGTGTATGCAACTCATGTCCTGACAAGGTGTTATACAAAAAGAAGCTGTAATAGTTACAGTGAATAAATTAATGAGGGGTAACTTATTTTCTAGACATGAAGATTAGAAAAAACTTTTAAAGTGCTATTATAATTCCAATATATTTTGATTTGTTGGCATTTGACAAAGCCTGTGGAAATATGTTGAATACAATGATCAATGTTTTTATATTTTTGGTACAGATATTTAATTTAAATATTCAAAACAACTAAAATGAAATCAAACCTTGGAATGTAAATATACTCCACTGTAAATTGTGGTAGCAGGAATATAACAATTTATTTCAAGTTTGCATTCTCATTGCAAACCTTCAAGTGTGCCCCTGTATAACGAAGAATATGGAAAGTAAGTGCAGTGCAACCAATGCAGCATTATAGTTCCAATATTAAAATCCCATGTACAAACCTACGTCAGTCAAACAAAACAAAATCCCAGAATAAAAGAGGACTTGGGAATCGGCCTTTTCACAACTGACGTTGTGTGAAAAAGGCCAAGTTATGGCATGTATTTAACTCCAAATCCTTCTGAATACTTTAAATTTTAAAGATTATGGTTACTAACTAAAAGAAAAAACCCTACCTTTTGTATCGCTGTAAATTTATGGGTGTAATTTTGTAAATGTAAGTAATTTAAATTCTAAGGTGTGCCAGAGAGAGTGCTGCATTAGTGGAGCACTTTAGAGAAAAGCCAAAAAAGCAGTTTGAAAATTAACGGACAGACACATTTTAGGTTTTATTTGTATAGTTAGTAGCATTTTTAATTTTTTTTTTATTTAAGACAAGATGTGTCTGTCTTGTTTTGTACTATTTATTTTATCAAGAAAATGGCAAGAGAGGTGAAAACTACAGATTATATATACGTACCTTTATTTTTGATACCCTATTTATAACTAATGTATAAAACTAAATTGGTAAGGAGTTTGATTTCTGCAAAAATTTCATCAAGTTGAATTTACGTAAGCAATTATTATATAGTATCTATGTGATAGTGGTTAATGTATGATATAATTGATATATTTTTCACTAAAGGATACAACTTAAATACTTGTCAAACCATTATTGTACTGTATAAGCAACTTTTTTTACCTTTTTTGTTTTGTTTTTTTTTTTTTGTTTGGTGGTCCGGAAGTATTTCAACATAAGTTCGTACACATGCATTCCTATGTCCTTTATTCTCTCCTGCACTATAAGGCATACTGTATTTCTTTCACATTCATGCTAAGCACTTTGCTTTATCTGTTTTATTATTCTATTTTTAAGAATAAGAAATAATTCATTCTTTTTGTAATTGAGCCTCCTACGCTTGCCATCACAGTCTGTGCATCTCTGCATGAACCGTTGACTTACACAAGTAGTACAAAGTGAACTTTAGAAAGTAGCCTGATATCTCCAGGAGACTGACTCCCATTTTTAACTATCAGTTGTAATCTTTTTCTTATACTGTACAGGGTAGTTTATGACTTCAGAGCTTTCTGCAACTCTGCAGAATGCCATGAATATTAAGCACATTTTGTTATAAATTCCATGAATATTAAGCACATTTTGTTATAAATTATTTGCCTAAACATCAAACTTGTATGGGCTGGAAAAATTGCAAGAAGCTCAGTGGTAGCCATTCATGGTAAACAGCCTGAGGTATAGCAATATTTTTCTACATTGAGTTATGGCCTTTTGAATTGTGAGTTCATCTAAATGCTACCAAATTCAGTATAGATGGTACAATTGCAACATATTGACAACCCATCTAGAATTTGTTTCTACCTTTATTTCCATGTCTGCCAAGATGAACACTAGCTCCCTGTGGCCGTGAACTTGGATACAAAGGTTAGAAAATGGATGGACACAAAAAAGCATGATGATGTTTTAAATAATAAAAAGCAAGCTAAAGATCAGTACTATCAGTGAAGCAATATGCAATACATTTTTCTTCATTTTCCAGAACAATGTACAGGCACAAACAGCAATATATAGTTAGCAATGGATTCATTAATACAGTATCTTTAACTTGCTTTAAACAATACAAGATTTGAAGCCAAAAAACAACCATGCAGAACACCTGGGGCCTCATGTATAAACGGTGCCTACGCACAGAAATGTTGCGTAAGAACGTTTCCATGTTCAAATCACGATGTATAAAACCTAAACTTGGTGTAAAGCCATGCACATTTCCACAGTACCTCATACCCTGTCATACACAAGTTCTCTGCTCGGTTTTGCAGACTGGCAGCACCCAGTGTCAAAGCAGTGCTACTGTTCCTGTGTGGTTTATCTTTCTTTTTCAGGTCCATGTCCCTGACGCAGCTTTATAAATACACTGAAATTAACCACATATTGTTTATTAGTTTAATGCATGTAATTGCAATTAACCTGTAACAATATAATGGTCCACAGAATAGTCAAACTTTTCCAAATACCATAACTGCTTTAGCGTTGTTATTCTCACTGCACCTTCTTCTTCT
Source organism: Polypterus senegalus (assembly GCF_016835505.1). Lineage (NCBI taxonomy): Eukaryota > Metazoa > Chordata > Cladistia > Polypteriformes > Polypteridae > Polypterus > Polypterus senegalus. The sequence continues at coordinate 69,920,694 of NC_053168.1, read as the reverse complement.
CCTTTCAGCTGCTTCCGTTAGGGGTTGCCACAGCAGATCATCTTTTTCCATATTACTCTCACTGCACCACTTGGAGCAGGTGATCGGAAAGAGAATTAACGGTACACAGTATCAAGCACACGCTGCCTCAGCCATGCTTCCTATTTAAAACTGCTTCTCACATGACAAACGCTTCAAACCTTTCCTGTACGGAACTCGGTTCAGAAAGAGTTTCATTCCAAGAGCTCTAAATGCACTCAATCAGTCCATCAACTGCTCCTTGTAGAACTGTTTGTACTTACAAGTACAATCACCTCACTGTAAACTTGCAATACAGTTATAATATTGCACAACCTGAGCCACTTTATAAAGCGCATATTTACATATGATGACGATATCATTTTGAAGATGAAATGCAGCAAAATATTTTTATTATATTTTACAGATAAAACTTTAACTTCATTTAAATAATCTATATTGTTAATAATTAAAGGACACGGTGTCGCTACGCTAGCAAGATCTGGCGCTCCGCTCACGATTGTTCTGCCTTACACTGTATGTTTCATTGGGACTGGCATGAAGGATAGAGTAATTAAACATGTACTATGAAGATATTTCAGTGTTCCTTAAAAGTTTTGAAGAATCAGCGTTATAAGCTTACAGATGGCTTAACGTCTATTACAGAGCTGATTGTGTGGTGATCGGTTACTTAGAGAAAGAAAAGGAAGGACAGGAATTGCAGGTTAGTACGTTTGAAAGAGAATGCTACAGGGGTGGCCTTAGGCATGCACAAACTGTGCACCTGCACAGGGCCACCAAGCCAATATATATTAAATATAAACACAAAGAGAAAATAATGATACTGCTAAAAACGCAGCAGCAAATTTCGGCAAAAGTTAAATGCTTGTGTCACAAGCACGAGGTGGCTATTCAGTGTCCACAATGGACGTGGCTATCTGCCATGCATAAGATACCATATTGACATTGGCGGGCGAAGGGGCCACCGATTCTTTCTCTGCCCGGGACCTCCACGAGCCTAGAGCCGCCCCGAGTACTGCTTCAATAAATTATTTCATCGAAGGTCGTGCACATTCACTGCGCCACCGTGAAACCAATGTTTAATAACGTGCTTTAACTCCTATCATCATGAAAATGATATCACGTATACATCTCAGTATTTTAGTTATTCAATGAGCTGTAATATCATGAATGTAATGGATTCTGTGTCCTGTCAGAGGAAGAGAGCCGGTTTAAGAGGCATGTAGTGATTCACACACATAGAGCACATAGAAGAACACATACAAAACAAAGCATTTAACGTGCTACTTTAATTACGATGTGATTTGAGAAACTGGTTAATTAAATGATTTTAAGATGAAGTTTATGATGTTCTATTTTAATGACAAAGTAAACTATGTGATTAAAGTAGAAATTTCGAGATTGAAGTTGACATTTCCTGCTTTTTTCCCCACTGTGTGCCTTTTTTTTATCTGTACCCTAATAAGCTTTCATATGACACTCAGATGGTGGGCTGCTACTCGCCATTTCACATTGACTTTGATATCTGACAACTTCTTTTTTATTTTGGCACTGTGCGACTTTGTGAACTTGAGCTTTCAAGTTTCTCCAACACGCTATGTCACTCGATCAACCTCCTTTTGTTGTTTATACCATGGTTTAAATCAACAAATAGTATGTTTTTCCTTTGCCTCCACTTGGTATTCGCTGAAATTCTTATATTTTCCCCCGTGCTTTTCCCATTGTCTTTACATAGAAGGCTGAGCTTAAGGGCGATTTATATTGATTTGCATATTCAAAGAGGCGTAATTCTGGGAGGAATTGGGGTGGGACAGCAGGCGCGTGAACATGCGTTACTTTTCATGCTGACCGGGATTTATGTAGCGGAACAACGTGGAAGTTGGAGTATGCACCGATTCCTGCATCTGGATTTTTCTGTGCGTAAACACATTTCGGCTTTTGTGCTTACATCATGTAATAGTGCAAATTCTGCACACGGCATTATGCATGAGGCCCCTGTTTATTGTGGGTTTCATTAAAGAGAATATCCTCACTCAGTCACATAATTGAATCTAAATGGTGCTTGCTAGGACAACATAGTAATAAACTGACATAGCCTTTTTCTATTTTGTAAGCCACTGTAAATCGATTCAAACACTCTGTAAAAAGCAACTTCATTTGAATGAGTATTCAACAGTGTAACAACAATGGCATTTCCCCTTGTTCTCTCATGCTCTTTCTTTTTTGTCTCTGGTCTTTATTCATCTTCTCAGATAAGTGGTCACCTACTTTTTTCTGATCTCTGATGTTTTTCAGCCCATCCAGAGGTCATTTCTGGCCAAGTTCTGAAGGAACTTCTGATGGTGTCAACTTCCTTTTAAGGGGCCAGCTCTCCAAGGACACTCCCCTTCTAGCTATTATATTAGATCCATTCCTTTATTCCATTTTAGGATTATTATCCTCTAGCTATCAGGAGTTATTGACCTTCCTGACATATCCTGCTTTCTGTCACTCTTAGTTTAGTCAGAAGACCAGACATTGTGGATTGCCTGCTGCCATTTAGGCTAAACCTCCTTTTCTTCATCCTTCCATTTCTTTCTTTCTCTCTCTTCTCACTTGTACCAGTGCTGATGCCCTTGTCTAATACTAGGACAAGACATATACCACATATACAGGGCATGCAAGCCTAAAGTAAACATGTACCAGGACTTTCCAACTGACTTTGTTCCACTATGAAGGGTTTTTGTAAGACCTAGCTGTGCCTTGTACACTCTTGATATTGTCTTTGTCCCATGTAGCCTTTTCTAGTTAAGCATATTTTTTCATATGTACAGTGGCGTGAAAAACTATTTGCCCCCTTCCTGATTTCTTATTCTTTTGCATGTTTGTCACACAAAATGTTTGTCAAACACATTTAACCATTAGTCAAATATAACACAAGTAAACACAAAATGCAGTTTTTAAATGATGGTTTTTATTATTTAGGGAGAAAAAAAAATCCAAACTTACATGGCCCTGTGTGAAAAGTAATTGCCCCCTGAACCTAATAACTGGTTGGGCCACCCTTAGCAGCAATAACTGCAATCAAGCGTTTGCGATAACTTGCAATGAGTCTTTTACAGCACTCTGGAGGAATTTTGGCCCACTCATCTTTGCAGAATTGTTGTAATTCAGCTTTATTTGAGGGTTTTCTAGCATGAACCGCCTTTTTAAGGTCATGCCATAGCATCTCAATTGGATTCAGGTCAGGACTTTGACTAGGCCACTCCAAAATCTTCATTTTGTTTTTCTTCAGCCATTCAGAGGTGGATTTGCTGGTGTGTTTTTATGTCATTGTCCTGTTGCAGCACCTAACAGGGCTCTAGACTAACTTTTTGCACTGGTTGCACTGGTGCGCCTAACTTTTTTTCTTAGGTGCACCAGAACAAAAGTTAGGTGCACCCAAATTTTCAACCGCATCACATTTAACACCACAGTTTTACATGTTCACTTTATTTATTTATTTGTTTTTTTTTAATCGCTGTCCATATAGGCAATATTGACTTGTAAATGATTAACTAATAATCTGGTCAATATAAAGTTCTTTATTTGAAGGCAAGCACAATTCTACAAGAAAGGTAACTTACTGAAAAAGTGTTGGTGTTTAAAGTGCTTTACTGAGCTGAAATTTAAACTTAAAAAATCTCAAGATAAATTAACTAAAAAGAAAATCTAAATTAAGTGTTTTAAGGGCTTCAAACTGAACATCTCATGGCTCAATGTCTTATGGACTATCCTCCATTGCAGTCACATGCCCCTCGGATGGCCAACTCCTGTAGTTTGGCCTTCTTGACTAAACCAGCTGGCCACACTCTCTCTAGCATCAAAATCTTCCAGACTTGGGCATAAGCATACTCGACCTCAATGTAACCAATAAGTATATTCACCCGTCTTCCTCTCCGCAAGGTACGACCGTACACAATGACGCATTCCTTTGTGGCGATATCTGTGTCTCCGTCAATCAGGAATGCCATGTACGCACTGTTCGCAATTTGCACAGACGTCTTTTTTTTCAATGTATCTGCGATGACTCCTATAAATTGAGAGCACGCGACATCATTGCTGTACGTCAGGTTTACGTTCAAGCCATTTTTCTTCATAAGAATTATTTCGGACTTGAATTTAGTGAAGGGAAGTTCTTCTTTTGCAATATTGTAGGCAACTTTAAACTTAATTATCATCTCGGCCTCGTCTGATGATCTGTTTGCTGCTGCCTGCCCTGAAAGGCAGCGGGGAGAGGGGACACTGGAGCAGTGCATTTATCGCGGCATGTAATGTGTTTTATAGATGCATTGTGCTTTTTCAGCGTTTCAATTCTAAATGTATTAGAACCAGTCACAAATGCACTACTGCCGGCCATGGTCTTCCCACACTCTTTACAGTAAATACAGTGCATTATATTATCGGCTTTACTGTATCTTAGCCAGGGAAACTGGTCAAGCCACACTTTTCAAAATGTATACACTTTACCCCTTTTTTATTTCAGTGGGCTCGGACTCGATCGTATGTGGCTCATTATCTAATGCCGTCTCCGGACCAGGGCTTGCTATAACTTGGGAGGTTGATGGCTCCGTGTCAGAGCAGTGTTTATGATTTTCGGACGGATCAGGCCCTAACTTAACATTATTAACGAAAAAGCTGTCAATCGTTCTTTTCATCTTCTCTCATAATCCGCGGCTACATTCACTGTTTACCTGATGGGCTATTTACTTCTCTCTGTCTGACTGCATCACATGCATTTTCAAACGTACACACACGTACAGGAATATCTGGACCACGGCCAATCAGAGGGGGGGATCCGCCCTTCACTATCTCTGATTGGTTTAGACCACGATATGGGCCTAATGTGTGTCTGTTGTTTAACAACAGGGAGACTTTAAGAGTCACGGAGTTTCGTTTTTTTTCCCCCTCGAACGGCTGGTCTCACCGGTGCAACCTTTGATTTTTTTTAGTCGCACCATTGAGAAATTAGGTCGCACGTGCGACCAAATTGGTCGCACTCTAGAGCCCTGCCTAAGATCGCTTCAGCTTGAGTTGACGAACAGATGGCCGGACATTCTCCTTCAGGATTTTTTGGTAGACAGTAGAATTCATGGTTTCATCTATCACAGCAAGCCTTCCAGGTCCTGAAGCAGCAAAACAACCCCAGACAATCACACTACCACCACCATATTTTACTGTTGGTATGATGTTCTTTTTCTGAAATGCTGTGTTCCTTTTACGCCAGATGTAACGGGACATTTGCCTTCCAAAAAGTTCAACTTTTGTCTCATCAGTCTACAAGGTATTTTCCCAAAAGTCTTGGCAATCACTGAGATGTTTCTTAGCAAAATTGAGACGAGCCCTAATGTTCTTTTTGCTTAACAGTGGTTTGCGTCTTGGAAATCTGCCATGCAGGCCGTTTTTGCCCAGTCTCTTTCTTATGGTGGCGTCGTGAACACTGACCTTAATTGAGGCAAGTGAGGCCTGCAGTTCTTTAGACGTTATCCTGGGGTCTTTTGTGACCTCTCGGATGAGTCGCCTCTCGCCTTGGGGTAATTTTGGTCGGCCGGCCACTCCTGGGAAGGTTCACCACTGTTCCATGTTTTTGCCATTTGTGGATAATGGCTCTCACTGTGGTTTGCTGGAGTCCCAAAGCTTTAGAAATGGCTTTGTAACCTTTACCAGACTGATAGATCTCAATTACTTCTGTTCTCATTTGTTCCTGAATTTCTTTGGATCTTGGCATGATGTCTAGCTTTTGAGGTGCTTTTGGTCTACTTCTCTGTGTCAGGCAGCTCCTATTTAAGTGATTTCTTGATTGAAACAGTTGTGGCAGTAATCAGGCCTGAGGGTGGCTACGGAAATTGAACTCAGGTGTGATACATAACAGTTAAGTTATTTTTTAACAAGGGGGCAATTACTTTTTCACACAGGGCCATGTAGGTTTGGATTTTGTTTCTCCCTAAATAATAAAAACATCATTTAAAAACTGCATTTTGTGTTTACTTGTGTTATATTTGACTAATGGTTAAATGTGTTTGATGATCAGAAACATTTTGCATGACTAACATGCAAAAGAATAAGAAATCAGGAAGGAGGCAAATAGTTTTTCACACCACTGTATGTGGTGTGCTGCAGTCATTAAATAGTTAATATTTCAATAAAAGTTATAATGTGATAGGATAAGCATTGTGTAAAGTAAAATTTCCATAACAATAACTTGTCTGTAGTCCTGCAGCTACTAATCTGAGATCATAGTGCTTAATGGTTGGTATCTTCTGTCAATCCATTAATATCTACAAATTTATTATAAAGCTTCAGTTTCATGATTGAAATTAGACACCAGTTATATCTACAAACTCTTTAATGGAGCATATCATTTCACAAGCTTTTACAGCTGAGTAATTGTAGATAGACCAAAATTCATAATAAAGTCAAATGTCTGTCCTTTGAATGTTTTCATGCAGATAAGTTAAACATACATTTACTGTATTAATTACTGAAACAGAGAGTGCAAAGAAATACATTTCTGCAAAACATTTTGACTACAATGCAGTTAATAATGTCAATCCAGAACATTTTCTTGTATGGTTTTTCATTTCTTCATGCAACGCAGAGTAAATAAATAGCTAATTGTTTGTGTAGAGTTCCTTAGCCAAATCAGTTTTATTTTCTGTTTATCATACAGCCATGTGCATGTTTAATGTAACATATGTTTGGATAAAATGCTACTAATTCCCTTGATACCTTGGTGCCTGGATAGTACTGTTTGAAAAGTGCATGATTAGGCTTGCTTCAGTGTTGCTTTGTTTGGCATTCAGCATCTGCATTATTATCCTGAACTAATATCGTTTAAAGAAGGCTCTTCCAGGAGATTTTCCCTTAGTTCCCACTGTTGTTTTAAGTGTCCCTGATGTCGTTTATAATGAAAATTACTTGGACTAGCCCAAAGTATAGCAAGGAAGCTCGCTAACCTCTAATGAATGAATCTCTAATTCAGTCATTGGATGTAATGTCATTAGTCCATTCTACAATATATTAAGTGTTAGAGTGTAGAACTGGGAGTACAGTTAGGCTATCTGTATCCATTTCCCAGGTATGTGGGTGATAGATCTAGAAGCAATAGTCCTCTTAGGACCCTAAATGTTTACACCACAGTTTCAGAAATCTGGGAAAGGCATCTGACGAATGCTGTGTCAACAGTAAAACAGAAACAGAAAGAAATGGCAACCAGAAGATAAAAATTGTAAGCCTGAGCCAAGTCTATATTGGAAGGCAAAAGTTGCAATCAAAAACTTGAAGTCAGGGAATAAAGCAAGAATTTCTAGTACCAGAAAAGAAGAATTGAAGAAGTGTTTTATTTTTATCTAAACATGGGTACCATGAGGTGAGTATTGCTGACCTTTATATTATTCCATTGTGGTAACTACCCAAACAATAGGATACAAATTCTAGAAAATTGAGGCTCCCTTGAACAAAACAGTGTTGAAAAAACCACAAACTAAAGTCAGCGTTACCAAATATTTACAATATGTGAAAGTCAAGTGCAAAATAAATTCTGCAATGTTCAAAACTCCTAATGGGGAAAAAGAACATTTGTCAAACAGACATAAGAAACATTAAAAGTGAGTTATAACAGTAGCATGGATTTAATAGGTTTGGTTACCTTTTGTAGGCCTCAAGCACCCGTCAGGTTTTTGCCCTGGTTTAAATTCTGTGAAATTCCTTGGCTGACATCCAGTCCACCCAAACCTCTGAGACTGGAAATGTTTAAGAATTTAGGTTAAATTCCCAGCTGAGGGCATTTTACTGCAGTTTCTTCCTGAGGGGTAAACACCATAATAAAGCCTTATTATGCAATAAATAAAGGAAGGACAGTCATTTTTTCACTAAAACCTGACGTATAATTTCCCAAATGTGATAAAAATACAGTATACAGTAGTGTCTCGCTTATCCAACCTTCGCTTAGCCAACATTCTGTATTACCCAACGTCCCACCGAAAAAAAAACAACAAAAAAACGCATCAATTGGAATGAGCGTAGTCTATTTTTAGTTGCTAAGTTCATTTTTTCAGTTAAATTTTTTAGTTGTTTTGTTGTAAAACATGATTACAGTGGATTATGTGGCCAGCCCTCTCTGGTGTGTGTGTGTGTGTGTCTCTCTCGCTTGCGTCTGTGTGCGCCTGTGTCTCTCTCGCGCGTGTGTGTGTGCCTGTGTCTCTTTCGCGCACGCACGTGTGTCTGTCTGTGTCTCTCTCTGGCGCTCTCTCTCTTTTGCTCCACAGGGAATGCACAGGGAGAGACTGAACACAAGCGGAAATCATCGGCGCGCACAAACCGAAAGGGAAACTGGCTCATTCGTATACCTAGTGTGTGGTTATGAACAGATGCAAAAGTTTGGCGAACTTTTTGGTCATAACCCGATTTGTACGTGTCCAGAGACGTTAGTGAACCGAGGTTCCACTGTATTAGGTTCGTAATGTGTAAAATTATAAAATAGTTTGACGTTTAATAGGCTTTTTCTTAACACCTCACATTATCCGACATTTTCGCTTATCTGACGTTCTGCCGGCTCGTTTATGTTGGATAAGCGAGACTCTACTGTATTTCAAATTCTAGTAGTGCCAGGTCAGTTTTTCACCTCTGAGGTGTTCCCAGACATGCAAACTGTGAAAAGTGTCATGTTGATAACACAAAGAAATAAAGAGTTGCAACATTTGACATCATGGGCACGCTTCTTACCTCCAGGACTTTTCCTGGCAGATATGCCCAAAATATAAATATAAAATGTATATAAAATAATATTTATATAAAAAATAATTTCTCACATATGTACACACAAACACAGATTTATTGTGTATGTACACACACACCTTACATACCTCCCAAAAAAAAAATCACACATTTTAATTTTTTTTGTTCACCTTTAGCACATTCCTTTTATCAAAATTGGGTATGTTATATATCGTTGGAAAACTCTCCATCGCAGCCATAAAATGGTATAAAGCCTGTGATGGCACGACCCACTGCGTCAGAGCGACCGAGCCAGATATGCCAGCTACATCTTGCCAGTCTTACTGACCTGTTTTTGTGTTGCATATCTAGTGAATGCTTCATTGCACGGTGATGTGGCTGGGCTAGTTTTATTCAGAAGAACGAGAAGAACCTGCTGTAAATTTAAACGTATAACATATCTGCATTTGGTGCTGCTATGTGAACTTATATGCAACAACACATGAGAATTACGTCTCCCATGTGGGCATGAGAGTTTAATTTGCATGTCAGGGCGACAGCTTTTGTTCAAGTATGACCATATTGGATGACGTTTGAAACGTTACAGTCTTAGCTATCCAATGTTGTGGAGATGGAATGACCCACTGAGCAAGAACCACCCCCGCCAAAAACCGCAAATGGTAAGTACCAATCACTATTGCTTTGTTGTTGCATTATGGCAGATTACACGGCACTCCTACAATGCAGACACACTTGTGAAGGCTTGTTCTACTCACAGAACCTGGTATAAGCACTGACATGTTACTTAATTAATTTTACTCATTTGGTGTAGTTATATGTGTGAACATGCATAAATCAGACAGATGGTTTGCCTTTTTTTCTGGTTTTTGTACGTGGTGGCCGTGTGTTCATTCATAGCAACTGTTGATTGCTCCATTTGAAATTTACTCGTTGAGACCTTTCAGTTGATATATAACACTTGAGTTTTCCTTGCTCAGAATAATTGCTAGGCTGGATTTAATTTTTGTTGGTGAAGACTGCCAAATTAAAAGTCAACTGTACATGCTGAAACTTCGTGACCAATATGATTGTGTAGAAGACACTGATGGCTTTCAAATGAGGTATTATTTGTGTCTATATGTGGCCTGGCTTGTTGTGGTGAATGGTGTTTTAAAACATTTTTTTAACTTTTGTCGGTTCAGTACCGGGCTGCTTAGGGTTGAAGTGGTTGATGAAAAGTTTTATTTATTTAATAAGAAAACAAAAATAAATAAAAGTAGAATAAAGTTTTGTAATGTAAAATGCAATACACTAAGTTAACTAGTCTCCAAGCTAATGTAAAGTCTGTATAATACAGTTAAAGTATAAGTGCTGTATATTATAAGTAATAAAGAAAAATAAAGATTCTAATAATCTAGTAGCAGTGACAGAAAGATCATTTTGTCCCATTGTCTTCAAACTTCAGTACATAACTCAATCAGCTTTTTTTTTTGGCAATTGTGTTACCCATTTTTTGGATCATCCTGTTCTAGGGTAATTACGTAATTATCTTCAGTAGTTACTTTTTCCTTAAATTAGAAAAAAAAAAAAAGTACATTTCCTTTTGTGATTAAGCATTTTAGTTACATTTCATTGTTTCTTATCTTTACAGTTAGCTAAAGATCTCAAGCTTATTATGTACCCATGTTGAAAAGGAGAGAGTACCTTCTTATTATTTAATTAAGTTATCAGAATAAAAACAGATACTGTATAACACGTCTTAATTCAAAATGCTTCAAGTTCAGCCAACAATAAAGGAGATTATTTCTGTATTCTAGCATACTTTATTGTTACAAAAAGTAAATGGTATCTCAATTAAATAAAGTTATGAGCTATACTTTTTTCTGAATTGCTTAAGTTAAATGTTGGGGAAATTCTGTTAAACAATAGCCAAGATAGCCACTGCAGTATTTCCAAGATGGATGTACTTTAGTACAATGATCCTGAGGAATTCCTAGTCATGTGCATAGCTCAGTTCACTTTGACTAGACTGATTAAACCTTGGGGGCTGTTCCTTATCAAAGTTAGGATAATCTGTATAACCCAGTTAAGAAATACAACAGTTTGCAGCAATCATCATACACATATTTGGTGTAATGTACTATAACATTCTTTGTACAGTATATCTAAAGGTCTCAAAATAGCTATACAAATTAAAAGTATTTGGCAAACATTACTAAATAGGAACTTTTGATATACAGTATCATAATAATACAATAAAAATCAAAATGTCATATGATCTCATCATCTCCATGATAATTGCACTTGAAATGATAGGTACAGAATGTCTTAGTTGGATAGGAAAGGCACAGTCAAAAACACTCAGCAATTCAAACAGAAACTTTTCCCTGAATTGTCAAAAGTTCATATGTTAATATTTGCTTTTTTAGGTCATGTGTATCACCTGCCCATTCCTGGCTCAAATCGGTTCTTAAGATGAGCCTTTATTAGTGGGCCAAGGTGACTTGTTTACCTGACAGTTGGTACATTTTATTTATTCATTTAGTTTCACTGTGTAACTGCTACTACTGCAGAGATCGAGGTTGTAGAACAAGAGGAACTAACTCTGCAGAAACAAGAACAAGGTCAGGTTAGGTCCAGTAAGGTTAGGGAGCATGCACTGGTACAGCACGTTGCTGCACCTACCACATGATGAAACAGCTCGGGATTGTGGTTGGCATCCCCTCCCCAGGCAGACACATGGTCCAGTCCTACCCTACTGAAATGACCATCTATCTGCTAAAGCCAAGTGTTATGTGGGCCTCCCCTTTGGCTGTTCTAGCCACTCAGGTCCTCAACAATGAGGATTTTGCAAGCCAGATCACCCTCAGGTAATCATGCCACATGGCCTTAATGTTGTAACTGACGCTTC